>NW_024082010.1:0-134773 GCF_003009895.1 Hyaena hyaena | reverse complement strand
GGGGGGGATGGGCATGGAGGAGGACACTTGTGGGGATGAGCACTGAGTGTCATGTGGAAACTAATTTGACAGTCAACTCTTTGTAAAATAAATAAATAAATAAATACACTTTAAAAAAAATAAAGTCTACAATATTGTATTGTTAACCTTAATGACCTTGCTGTATATTAGATCCCAATAACATTTCATCTTATAAGTAGAAGCTTGTACCCTTTGACACCTACTTCATCCATCCCCATCGCCACTTCTGGCACCCACCAACCTGCTCTCTGTCTCTATGAGTTTGATTTTGGGGGGTCAAAGTTTATCTCCCAGGTTAATGGCCCCAATAAATTCCCCTTGTGATCATTTCCCCACGTTCTGTTTCAGTGAAAACAATACTGAGAAGGTAGTGTGACATTAATTCAATGACTTGTCAGTTATGGCCACAAAGTGGGCAGGGCCTCAGGGGACCTCAGAAATAAGCCCAGACCCCACCAAGACTGTATATCACACAGTGGAAGATTCAGAGGACTGGCATGGTGCTGAAATATTTAGAGTACCAGGATTTTGGAGATGCTCTGACATAATTTATCTCTTTAAGATTAATGATAGATTACTATACTTTATACTTCCTATATAAAGAACACAGTTTAAGGAGATGCTCTGTGGATTTTGCAGGAATATGTTCAGAACTTGAAAATGCTACTCAGGTCTATTTATCACGTAACTTAGAAGACACCATTTCAAATGTGGCATAGAGACAAAGCCTTGCATCAGATGAAGTCTGTAGTGAATGAGATGCCCTCCAACTTTACCCATGTGACCAAGAATAGTCAGTGGTGCTGGAGGCATCTGTGGTGGAAAGGAGTGTTGTTTTCTCTTGCTGGCAGGCATCAGTAGTTCTTCTTGGGTTCTGGCCAACTTCTTAGAGGTGCAGCTAAACGTCTGGTCCCCTAACTGGGACAAACTTGTAAAATTCAACGTTGTGAAATATGGAAGAATTTGCCCCATGTGCATCACATGGATGGTTCTGAGAAGTGCAACTATCATTAGCCCAAGGCTAAAAATTTAGCTAATCTAAGAAAGCTGAGCTGGAAAGGTTAAGGCATATAGGAAATTAATTGCCGCTTTCTCTCACATGGACTGTCCTGAGGTACAATTATTGCACTTCTCAGATAACTGTACTGTGGATTTGAGCAAGCAGTAGTATTTAGCAGTAGCCAACTTGATAAATAACCCCAATGGCTTCCCTACTTTCCCTGATTTATTCCTTTTATCCTTTACTCTTTAATAAAGCTGCAGCAGGTAATAGTTTTGTCTCAGACTTTGTTTGCTAGGGAGCCTGGTGTAAGACATGAATTGAATATGAAGCCTGATAAAGAATGGAAATGAGAAAACCCAGGGTTTTGTGTGTAGGTGATTGCCTGAAAGGTAGTGCATTTTCTAATATGGGGAAGATTGGAAGGGGTCTGGGATTTGAAATGCCTCTAGACTATATTGATTATCCATTTGTCAAAGAAATAACCCCAAATTTTAGTGATAGAAACAAAACCATTTGTTTAGTTTATTCTTCTGAGTAAACAACAATTAAACTTGGCTCAGTGGGCATTTTTGTCTCAGCTCTGCTCTCTTATGCACCTGTGGTTAGCTTAGTAAAATGAGAGCTGATTGGTTTAAGATGGCTTTGAGCAGGACAACCTATATTCTGCTCCATAAAGCCTCTCCTCACCCAGCTAGCCAGAGGCTTGTTCATGTGGTACCCAGGCAAGTTTTCAAGGATATGAGGATTATGTGAAGCTCTTTGAGACCTAACCTGTAACTGGCATAAGGTCACTTTCATCACATTCTACTAGAAAAAGCAAATCACAAAGCAAACCCAGATTCAAGGAGTGAGCGTTAAACTCCAACACTTAATCAAAAGAAGAAAATGGTGTCCTAGACACCATGTGAAGACTTTCATAAGGAAACAAATGACTGACTGAGTCAATTGCTACCAAAATGTATAATGTGATGAGAACTGGTCGTTGGATTTAGTGTAAATCTATTGTCAGTGGAGTGGTTGCCAAGATCATCTGATTAGTGTCAGTTGAGGAAGGAAATGTGGTAGCTGGGTGTGATTTGAAGTCAAGCAAGATTTTATTTTTTCCTTGTCTACTTGTTTTCCTTTTATGATTATTAGAGTTGGAGACTGATCCAGTAAAGGAAGAGTAATCAGAAGTCCCATCTTTTGCTAAATAAAGCAAGTAAATATGAGAGATTTCTCCAGTATATTGTTTGTAATTTTCTTTTCCAGTGGAGTCTTTTACTTAAAACTCACTATCTAAATTTAATAATCGCATCTAATACTTAAACAGTTTTACTAATAATTAGATTTAGCATAGTCATAGGCTTTTTTTTTCTTGAGCGGTAGAATTAATTGTCATTTTTAAGCTTCCATGTTTTTCTTTGAAGAAAAACATCTGGTTATTTATATAAACTGAAGTATGAATTCTGTATTATATTAATAATACATTTTAGTATCCATGGGAAAGATGTTTTATATTTTATTCCATTAAGAAATTGTACTTTGCATTCTCCAAAATCTCATAACTGTGATATATTTATGTAATAAATATTAATTAGTTTCCATATACTTATCGATTGTTTCCTATTCAGCGAGCACTGTGCTAGGTACAGTGAGTAATCCAGAGAAATGCTAGAGGAGTTTTATATTTAAGAAGCTTGCAGTGTATCAAGGAGATAATAGTAAGGAAATGTAAGGAAAACTAAAATTACTAGAGAAAATATATTGTATAAAAATGTTAAAAATGAAATTTTAAAAGAAAATTATGGGAATCATATTATTTGAGCAATTCTTTAAGCACAGTTGATGTTTTAAAAGTTGCATAGTCCTTTCATGTGTTAACTCATTCAGTAAATTATAATTATACATTTAATATAGATAAGAAACTAGGAGAGTTCTGGTTTATGCTTTGACCCCTCACTGGAGATTACAGTTAAATGAGAAAGGCAATACTTCATCAATAATTGCACTAGAATACACAGTGATGGAGTAGGAGGACACTAAGATCTCCTCATCCCATGGATACAATTAGATAACAGGCACATCAGCATAAATAACCCAGCAAAATGACCCAAAAGACAGGCAGAAGAAACTCCACAAGGTAGAGAAGAGGCCATATCAAAGAGGGTAGGAAGTACAAGTGGGGAGATGAGATCAGGAACTAAAAGGACCCCATGTGTCCCAAGTTGGAGGAACCTGGGGACATGAGAGAAGGATGAAAAACAGACTATTGAAGTGTGCATGGGGAAGACAAAACCCCATAACATTTGGCTTTGAGGGCAAGAAAGGCCAAATTTCATGAGTTCTTAAAACCATTAAGTCTTAAAGCCTGGAATTTTAAAAACCAGTGTGTTCCACTCTGGGAGAGCTTGGAGAGTGTTAGGAAGCTGAGTCCCTGCCCTTAAAGAGACAACATGACAAACAGTCCAAAGAGATCCAGCATAGAGGCAGCAGTTTGAGAAACACTGGGGTCTAAAGGAGGGAGAGTTATTTATTCTTCTGAACATGTCCTAAGAGGCAGGGATGGCAGGGAGATCCCTCCAGGAACAAAGGAGCTAGCAGCACCATTTCTTTCCCCCACCCCTCAGCATAAACACACAGGGAAATCAGTGCCTCCCCTACACTCACTACTTAACATGCTTAAACCAAGCCCTTCCCTCCCCTAACTCCATGGATCTGCTCTCTCCACTCATGCTAACTTCAGTCACTGTGCTCCCAGTGTTCTGCCCAGAAGACCAGCATAAACCTCACTAACACTGCATCTCATGACAAGGATGTTTGGCAAGAGATCAGTCCCAGTGGCTGGTCACCTCCCAGGGAAGATGTGTACATCTTGTTAAAACTGTGCCTCCCCCCAGCAAGAGCTTTGCAGAATGTTACCAGCCACCTCCAGTCTTGGCAATGGCTGCACATCTTCTGAGGCAAAGGACAAGTGCTACATTGTTAAAAGTCTGCACCCCTTCCACTACTTTCAAAGGCAGAGGACTTAGCTGACTTTCCTAACATAGAGAAGCAGACACAGAGAGTTAGAGGGGACAGAAGAATATGTCTCAAGTGAAAGAATAGGACAAAACCATAGAAAGAGGCCTAAGTGAAAGGGATATAAGCAATATGCCTGATAGAGAATTTAAAGTAATGCTCAGAAATAGACTTGCTGGACTTGAGAAGAGAGTCGAGGACATCAGTGAGACCCTTAAGAAACAGATAAAAAATAAGCAATTAGAGATGAAGAACACAGTAAATGAAATTAAAAGTGCATTAGATGTGGGGACCTGGGTGATGCAGTTGGTTAAGCATCCAACTCTTGATGTCAGCTTTGGTCATGATCTCACAGTTCATGAGTTCAAGCCCTACACTGGGTTCTGTGCTGATGGTGTGGAGCCTGCTTGCGATTCTGTCTCCTTCTCTCTGCCCCTCATCTGCTTGTGCTCTCTCACTCTCTCAAAAAGAATAAATAAACTTTAAAAAATGAAACAAATAACAGATTAAATAAAAGAAATAATGATGAAATATGTAAAATAGGATGACTAGAAAATTGAGCTCATGAAAATAAATATGACCAGCTATAATCAAGCAGGCAGGGGTGTGTTCACCTGGGCAAGAAGTGTGTTGGAGCACCTGGGTGGCTCAGTCGGTTAAGCGTCTGACTTTGGCTCAGGTCATGATGTCACTATTTGTGAGTTCAAGCCTTGCATTGGGCTCTGTGCTGACAGCTCAGAGCCTGGATCCTGCTCTGGATTCTGTTTCCATTTCTCTGTGCCCCTCCCCTGCTCACACTCTGTCTCTGTCTCTCTCAGAAATAAACAAACATTAAACATTTTTTAAAAAGAGAGATATGTTTAATTTTCACAACGTAAAGAGATAGTATTTGGTGTTATACAGAGGAAATAATTTCTCCATTACTCTTCAGTAAGGATTATCCAATATTTTGATATAAATTTTCTACACATGTATTTATTAAGGAGTATGTAAAAATGATAGTAGTTCAAAAAATGATGGTTTATTTATTCCATATGCGGTAGTCAGGGGAGAACAGTCTGGGCTGCTGGGCCACCTCTGCATGGTGAGGGGTCTGGAGGACCAGGTTTCTCCCATCTTACAGCCCCGCTGTCCGCAGCAGGTTTGTCCTCTGCATGGATGAAGTTATCATGCTCGTATTAGTTTCCTATTGCTGCTATACGAATCACCATGAACATAGGGACTTAAAACAAAGATGTGCATTCCTTTTAAATGAAAAGAAATAAAGATAACATCTTTAGTTAGGCATGCCAATTGCTAACATGTACTTTGTCAGTTTCTTTTCAACACAGACCTTTTACATCATATTAACTTTCTGCATCCTCAGTGATCCCTTTCCCTAACAGAGTTTGAAAATTCACATGCAGAATTGAAGGAGACAGAAGTATTGATTTTTTATATTTTATTGAACAGACTTACAAGCTTATCAGTTAAACCACATTTCCCCTGTCAGCTTCTTACCATGACATTTGCAGCTCTTGACCTTGTGATGAAGCATAATATTTTATAGAATGCTATTGAAGAGTAATGTCCTTTTGCACATAAGAGAAGTGTGGGCCATTAGTAAACTGAGCACATTAGAGAGCTATGTTTGAGTCTTCAGATACTTAAATTAATAAATCTATAAATCATCTTTCCAAGACAAAGTCAAATAATTTCTTATTAATTTATAGTTATTTTATTTTATTTTTATAGAAAACCTTATTTACTTTTATTTTATTTTTTAAAATATAATTTATAGTGAAATTGGCTTCCATACAACACCCAGTGCTCATCCCAACAAGTGCCCTCTTGAGAGGTGTAAATAAAGAATGTCTTTTTTGACATGCTAAATATAGTAAAAGTCAAAATGGCCATTGTTTATGGTGGCATTTGTGGCATGCTGTGACAGGAAAGTTTTCCTTTGTTTCCTCACATCCTTCCCAGGATGTGGAATGATCTTGCCTCCCATCCACCATCACCACCACCATTACCACCACCACTACCACCACACACACACACACACACACACACACACACACACACACACACACACGTCCAGAGATAAACCAAGATAGAAATAAGGAAGAGAGCCTTTGGTAATGCCAGAAAAGAACACATTGTCCTGACTCTCTTCTCTTTGAGTTCTAATTTCAAGTCAACCTGTGGTGATTGTGTACTAAAGTAGAATTATCTATTTGGCAAATAGATAAATTTTAGTAGAAGTTTTAGGTACCCAGAGTGTTACAAAGGTTGAAATGAACTCTAGCCATTTTTACTTCAGTGGCATTAACTTGTAAATATTCTCAAGGTAAAAATATTTCTGTGTGTTAGGGCCTCCTGGGTGGCTCAATTGGTTAAGCATCCGACTCTTGATTCCAGCTCAGATCGTGACCCCAGGGTCATAGGATTGATCCCCCTGTTGGTCTCCACGATGAGCGTGGAAACTGCTTGAGATTCTCTCTTCATTCTCCTCTACCCCTCCCCTGCTTTCTTTCTCTCTATCTCTCTGTCTGTAAATAAACAAGCAAGTTAATAAAATTTAAAAATTTTAGGGGTATTTGATTTCATCATCACCTAGGATTTAAACCTAAGCTACATAAAAGGAATATTTATTAATTAAACTAACTTTCTTGTGTCAAAAGGGGCCATTTGAGTATAACTATCACACTGATTTACGTAAGCAAATTTCTAATAATACATGGATAGACCTAGAGAGTATAATTTTAAGCAAAGTAAGTCAGAAAAAGACAAAAACCATATATGAGTTCATTCATGTGTGGAATTTAAGAAACAAATGAACAAAGGGGAAAAGAGAGAGTTAGTGACAAACCAAGAAACAGACTTTTAACAACAGAAAACAAACGGATGGTCACCAGTGGGAGGTGGATGCGGGGATGGATGAAACAGGTGATGGGCGTTAATGAGTGCACTTGCTGTGGGGAGTACAGGGTGATACATGGAAGTGCTGAAGCACAATGTTGTACACTTGAAACTAATATAACGCTGCATTAACTAACTGGAATTTAAATAAAAACTTTTAAAAATATTCAAAGAGATCTCTTCCTGTGATTTCCTACCACTATAACTATCTTTTTAAGCTAGTATTTGCAAAGGACTTAATGTTTTACAATATGGGTTTATATAAATTATCACAATGAATATTCTCTGCAAAATGGCAACACACGGAGGCCAGATACTAATACTTCTCTGTTCTAATATGATTGTAATATTACAAATGAGTGGCCTCTGTTGACATATTGGTGTTATCCTGTGTCCTTGAGCAGATAAATGATGACGAGCAGTTTTAATAGGATGCATTCCTTTGTTCTATAAAATACTCCGTATGTAGAAATCAGAAATTAACCTCATGAGTTAAATAAATGACAGAAACATTAGGAAGTTTATGTTTTTTAATTCAAAAGTGACTTTGAAAAGCATTGGGTCAATGATTAGTACTATTAAAAGAAATCCACTTGAAAGAGGCAGTGACAAATGCAATTTTCAGTTTGTATATCATTTGGTAACAGGACAGTTTTAAAAGATAAATAATTTTATCTCTTCAAATGCACATGCAAGTCCTACAGGTTGAAGACAAAGAGGAAAAAGAAAATAATTACAGCAGTTATTGCAAAATATTTGGTAAAGTGTTTTTATTACATTTCTAAAATTGTTATTCTCCAAAAATCCTCTGTTCTTACAGTTTTAAGATAAATATTGACATGATGTGTATCCATGGAAGATACACATGTTCTAGGAAATACATACCTCATTTGCCCAACTTTGGGTCAGAAATCAGCTTATAAACAAGGAAACTAATTTGTAGTCACCAGTCACCAATGCAGGTCTGTCTCTTATAGATAGGGATCATCTGTCTATTCCAAGAAGCTCCCTTCAGTTTTCTTGAATCATGACTCTTTCACTGCTGGGTGTATCTTCTCCTTATTCATTATGTACTGCACTCTAACAGGAGTCATAGCCCTACTTCACCACTGTCCTCATATGGACCCTTCTGATTGTGTTGTCGCTGCAGTTTGGGAAGATAAAAGATGAAAAATGTATCTGACTCTCATGATCCTACTCGAGTAGCCAGTGATAGTCCTCTTTGCCTGTCAGCAAGTTTGGTTCTGATCACAGGACTCACCTATATTGGCCAGTGGGTAAGGCAGCATGAAGGTAGTCTTGAAAGATGTTTCATTAGAGTTTCAGTTCAAGATGAATCGTCTGGATGTCGTTAGAAAGCTTAAGTGTGCTTTCCAGGACTGGAAATAAGTGCTTGGGTTGATTTTGTGACAGTGTTTATACTACTTCTTACACGTAGCGTATATTGTTGATCATAATATTGTTGAAGATTTATGATATCATCAGGAGGGAACTAAACACAATAACACAGAGAATTCTACTTGGAAATTTACAGCTATTCTAAAATATTTGCTTTTGGCTCTTACTCAAAGGTTTTTTTTCTTTCTCTTGAGATCATTCTTTCTGGCAGAACTCAGCCTTCCTAGCCTTGTTATTTTTCTTTCTATTAAAAATTTTATGTAGGGTAGCTAGGGTAATTTTTCTTCTAAGAACCTGAATTATAGAGATTTTGGAATTTTACTTCTACTTGGAAGGGATTTATTAAAGAATCACAGACTTCTCACTTCAAGAACATTTTAGTATCATATACTACCACCCAATACATATAATATTCATCATAGGTAAGTGGGACACTTAAGGAATTTTTCTGCTTTTTATTCTATAAGCTATTACAAGAATATAAATTCATTGCAAGACCCAGAAAAAAGTGTATGTGTGTGTGTATATATATATATTTATATATTATATTAAATATTATATATATATATTATCTGACGTATAATTTATGTCAGATCAAAAAAAAGGAATAAAAAGCATCATTTTCAATTACTTCCTAATGTATTTTTTTATTTGACATGCTTCATCCATAGACCCCATCAAGAATCTGTCATAAATAAATCCTTTTTAGAGGGAAGACTACACAGTCTTCATTACTAGAGAGGGAATCATCCCCAATTCTCTCTCAATTCTGTCCCTGTTGAAGTGAAACCAGGCAGCACAGAAAGAAACCTACAGGAAATATTCTTTCTTCCCAAAGCTGAAAGCTTGAACCAGAATGTATTTCTCAGCATGTAGGTCTAATCCTAAAATTGTCCTGGGGCACCAGGGTGGCTCAGTTGGTTGAGCGTCCGACTTTGGTTCAGGTCATGATCTTAATTGTGGGTTCGAGGTCCATGTTGGGCTCTGTGCTGACAGCTCAGAGCCTGGAGCCTGCTTCAGATTCTGGTCTTCCTCTCTCTCCCTTTCCCCTGCTTACTCTCTGTCTCTCTCTCAAAATAAATAAACATTAAAAGAATTTTTAAAAAATCATCCTCTCTTTCTGTGTCACCTATAGTGTGTTTAACTTTATTGTCACCATTGCAGAAATTATCTTCTTTCTCTCTTCTCAACTTTTCTCACGTTCTATTTAAGGCAACTCTGTCATGCTTTCTCAGACCACTCAGTGTTGGACAGTAGATGTGATTGTAACCTTAAACCAGTAGTTTGAGTTAATTCACATTTTCTAGATCAGTGTTTGCAAACATGGTTTATGTTGTAACTTCAGTAGAAGTATTTGTGGTGCTTCTTAAAAAGGAAGGTTTCCAGACCCAATAAATAAGCTTCTAGTGTTGAGAACATGGGAATCTACGTCTTAAGAACATGCTTCAGGTAGGACCAATACACAGAAAGTTCAAGAAGCTCTTCAGAATCATATAGAATGTGAAAGGAAAGAAGATCTGTTTAATATTTCATGCTATGTCTTGTGCATAATTAATCTTATATCATTATGGGTTCTCAGCCATTGTTATGCCTTTAACATGTTTCAAAAGGATGTCCTTGGGCATTTGAAATTAATCCACGGCTAACTCATTTCAACTCTATTGGCTAGATTTGTCGATGTCCTCTCAGGATTATTTCAATACCTTAAATATAGTAATACTGGGAAGGACTTTTGAGATTTTAATTATATCCCAGTATCAGGTATCAGTGTTCTTTGCAAAAATATATACCTAGGAGATGCTTAAAAATGTTGATTATGAACAAATATATTTAAAAAAATAACTTCCAACTCACTCTGTTTTTCTGACAATAAATATTAAGATAAAATGTTATCTTTCCTCTTTTTATTAGAAAACAGCTTTGAAAGTTCTCTCTGGGAACCACTAAGATTTGCCCCTAGACCAAGTTATCTTCTTAGTTCTAATTCAAGATTCTGAAATAGGATGTTCTCTGACTCAGTCAAAACAATGAATCTCCAGGTTTACCACCTATCTCTTCTGATCTTATCTGGTTGGAATGTTATACTGAAGCAGACTGAGCATGGTCAAGACTGCAGGTGATTATTCTACGTTACCAAGCCTGAGAATGGAGATCAAATTTTGAATTAGCCTAAATTATTGTACTGCAATTTAACACGTGTCAGTGACATAATAATTCCAAACTCTGGACAGTACAAGCCAGCTGCTTTGGAAATGAATTGCTAGATAAAACCTAATTAATCATTTCTTAGCCTATATAACTGTGATTTGCATGTAGATAAAGTGATGAATGTGTGTGGTTGAAAAAATATCTGTAAACTATTTAGTGGCTTGAATGAGATGATACTGAGCTTTTCTTTTAGAATTACTGATTTTAGCTTTATCTAAGTCATTATCTCCATATATTTAAAAACTTTTAAATATTTATTTTTGAGACAGAGACAGACAGACAGAGCGCTAGCAAGGGAGGGGCAGAGAGAGAGGTAGAGACACAGAATCCAAAATAGGCTCCAGGCTCACAGCTGTCAGCACAGAGCCCAATACAGGACTTGAACCCACCAACTGTGAGATCATGACCCAAGCCAAAGTCAGACACTCAACCCACTGAGCCAACTGCATGCCTCTATCTCCATACATTTTTAAATAACAAAACTGAAATAAGACTATTATGAGGCTCTTTATCCTAAATTTTATAAAGAAACAAAAATGAACATTTCTTTTTGTTTAAGGAATGCAATTGTGTATAGCAATGTCAAATAGCAAAGCAACTCTGTGAATTCTTTATTTACATATCTCAAGCTGGTTATTTTTCCTCACCTGTCTCACAGAATTCCACTATTGAAGATAGGAAGATATAGGAACAAAGGATAGACAGGGCTCATTTGTAATATGTGTGTTTTCAATGTTATTGAAAGTATAAATTCATCTATTTTTAAGATAAATCTTTGACATTATTTTTCTTGTTGTATGCCTCATTTATAGTACTGCACATCACAGAGGGAAATCCTGAAAAGTTAGTATTTTGCTTAATTTGGGGATAACAGGTTTGTTTTATTGTGTTATAAATCAAAATATGCTCTATTTGATTTATTGATATTTTAATGTAGTGCCTCAAAAGCCAGTATAAAACCTCCAGGTATTCCTGGTTACAGGTCCAGTAGGACTGAGGTTAGAAGGGGCTAGAAAGTCTAGTAATGAATTCAACCATCCAGAAAAACAGAGAAACCATTTTGGTAGTCTTATTAAAACATATCCCTGGGAATGTTTGGATACCTTCTCTTTTTAAAAGTTTTTATTTAAATTCCAGTTAGTGAACATACAGTGTAATATTAGTTCCAGCTGGACAATATGGTGACTCAACACTTCCATACATCAGCCTGTGCTCATCATGCAAGTGCCCTCCTTGATCCTTATCCCCCACCCACCTACCCTCTGGTGACCATCAGTTTGTTCTCTGTAGTTAAGAGTCTGATTTTTGGTTTGCCTCTCTCTTTTACTCCTTTGCTCATTTGTTTTGTTTCTTAAATTCCACCTTCCTTCTGATAACAACATTCAAAACATTGAATGTATAGGGTAGCAGTCTCTAATAAATTTTCTTTCTGACCATCAGTGTGGAAATGCTGAGTCATTTGATTAGCTATGTTAGCTAAGTGTGATGTTTTCTATAGGCCCCTTTTTAAATTTTAATACATTATAATGCTTGATAGAAAAAAATGTTTTTGTTGTTATACCATAATAGAATATTTATATAATGTAATATTTTCTATGAAAGAAAGTAAATACAATAAAATAGCTAAGTCAGCTTAGCATTTACATTTTAAAATTTTTCTCTCAAAAATACAAACGGAATTCTGAATTTTTATTTGTTTTTAGTGCACAACTTGATACCTATAAAACTAAGGAAGTTTAATGGCTTTAGATAGCAGAATTTCTATGTAGATAAATCAAATAATACTTTGCTCTAACAAAATAACAAATGGATTTTCTTCTTTTAATTTTAATCCCAACACTCTGCCCTGGAAATCTCCTTTATTTGGGGAAAAGAGTTCAGTTTCAAAAGAAGAAAATCATAGTTTGTTATGGCAAATATCCAGGATAATGTAATTATGAGTCAGCTAGCTACAGCATTCCCTCTTTGAGATTTCATAGTTCACCGGCAAATAATTAATTTTTATCTTCAATCGGGTTTTATTCTTGACATGAGAAAAGAACATACAGCTTTCTTCTTGGATCAGCCTACACTCTGACCTTGCTCTTCTTACTAATATGAAATTTTTTACTAATTAATATTATGGGGACTGTAGACTGTTTCTAAATGGTGCTTCGTTCTATGTAAAATGTACAATTACCCTAACTTCTCTAATGACAAACAACAGCAAAAAACTTACTACTGTTAAAAAAAAGATCCAATACATCATACAGGTTGCCTCTCTTTCTCACATAAGCAGCATGCATAGATACTAGTTATGTAAAAATAAAATGTGTCAACATTTAAATCTATATGCAGCACTGTCGTTATATGAAATTAGTAAACATTTACTACAAATTGAATACTCTTCACTTAAGGTTAGTCTCAATCTGATTTATTTATTAATTTTATGCTGTACCTGCTGCTTCTGGACATTTTATTATATTAACCTATTTATATTTTCATTTTAATGAATATTATGTGTATATATTTTTGCTTGTGAAGAGAACATTATCCTACATGAACAACAATAGCACGTAGAATTACTTTTTGTAATGCATTGCAAATTAGCCTTTAGAAAAATTAACTCCTATAATTCTACCAGATTTATGTAATATGAGAGATACTTCATTGATATATTTCTTAATTTTATTATTCAAGCATTATTTTAGAAATTTCAATAAAATACAGATATGATATGTTTTCTGATCTCAAGAATGGATGAGCAAGGCAACAGACATATAAGTAATTTATTATCATGGAGTACATTAGATGTCAGAAAAGGGACCCACCTTTGAAGGGAAGGATCTATTAAGAATATTACTTCAGAGTATAGTGAAGAAAGAAAATGTTTTCTGAAAAAAGAAGGCTAAAGGATTGTAGAAAGAGGAAAGTGTACGTTATTAATAGATGAAACAGTGTTGCATAAATAATAAATAATAGTTAACCTATATGGTCTGTACTGGTTAGCCTCATCTTTGATGCTGACTATGTTACTCTACATCTCTGTTTACACTCAGAGGCAGAAACACCACAGGTAATATAGAAAACTTTAAATGTTTTTTTAGTGAAGGCAGTGGTAAGGCTGAATCATTCTAATTATCATTGATCCTCATTTCCTATATACACCAAATTAAAGTGTCAACAAGCAAATACATTGTTAACCAAATATATGAAAAGACTTGATGTATATATTAATTGTATATATAAATTTATCACATATAATTATATATTTATTTTGCATACAAATTTGTTATAATTTGTATATTAATTTGTATATATTAACTTGATATAGTGTATATTCAATTATAATATCCTCTTCCTATCTTCATTTAAAAAGGATTTAAAGAAAGGGGGACAAAGAATAGGAAAATCAGATGAAGCCAGTGATTGAATGAAAAAAAAAAACCCACCTGAAACTAGAATTAAACACACAGGGCCCATATCAGAAAGCCGTATAACTTACTAATGTGAGTCTCTTTTGCATTCTGTATTTCTCTGCAAGGAAATAGGAAAACATGTTTAACTCTAGGATCCATGATGTCCATAAAATAAAAGTTGTTGCTCAGGAGAAGCAAAGCTACTCCTCTTGCTATCTAAAAGAATCCTCTCTCCTGCCTTCTCTAGGGTACCTTGTAATGTAATGAACAATGTCTGTCCTGTACGATGCTATGTATTGGAGGGTAATGTTTACCACAAACATAGAAGTCAGAGTTGAGGGTTCTTTGCCCACCACCCTTTGATGCGTGCCTTCATTCATAGGACAAAGATGGTTCCTTAAAGCTGAACCAACACATGGGCTAAATAATATTTTCTGAGCACATAGTTGGCATGGCATGGTTTGATGCAAGGGTAGATTTAAAACTGTCTGCAGAGAAATCAGGAGTGCTCCCATATCAGATAATCCTTCCAGTGTTCCCTGACCTAAACTTGTTAAGCAGTACAGAGTTTGAAGTCAGAGTCTGTATCGAATAGCTGGGATTATTACCTATTTCAGTTTTCCACATAAGTGTAGAACCATGTCTTTTATCAGTTTCCTAAACTGGAGGTGGATTTGACATTTTCTTGTGAAAATAAAGGGATTTGCCAGAAGAGATGTCTTAAAAAGACATTAAAAAGAGAAAATAGTTTGAAGTAGGGATGCTAATCCCTAAAAAAAAAAAAAAAAGCCTACTATCTGTCCATATATTTTAGCCATTGTTTGTTCTGTGAGAGATAGGCTCCAGTATGGTGCCTGGTGTTTCCCACCTCCTGGTATTTATGCCTTCATATAATCCCTTGATTTATTTCAAAGGATAGAATGTAGCAAAAGTGATAGAATGTCACTTCCAAATTGGAACACAGAACATTGTTATTTTCATCTTGCTAACAGAATTTCTCCCTTGCTGTCTTTGAAAAACAAGTTGCGAGGTTGGGGAAGCCAAGGTGGGAAAGGACTGAGGGCAATCTCCAACCCATAGCCAGCTACGAATGTAGTCTTCAGTCTCACACCACTAAACCAAACTAGATTAGACTAGACTAGACTAGATTAGACTAGACTAGACTAGACTAACTAAATTCTGCCCAAATCATATGATCTTGGAAGCAAATCTTGTCATAGTCTAGATTGACATGTGCTGATGCCTTGAAAGAAGTTTTGTAGAAACTCAGATAAGCTGAGCCTGACTCTCTGATACTGTTAGTTATCTTCACTCTTTAAATTAATTCATTTGTCAAATAGGGGTTTTCCCCCTATATACTCCTCCTTTTGTGTATGGTGTCTCCTAGTCCTTGTTAGTAATTTGTTGTATTTTGTTTTGGATGAAGAGATGTTTTTATTGTATTCAGATCTGCCAAATTTATATTAAGGTTGCCTTAAATCTATAGTTTAATTGGGGGGGGCTGACATTCTCAAAATACTGAATCTTCCCATCTATAAATATGGTATTTTTCAATTTAACTGTCTTATATTGTATTCAGTGTATAAGCCCGGCACATGCTTTATTACATTTATTCCTCAGTATTTTATGATACTGTATATAGTACCAATATTAAATAGAAGTTTTCTGTTTGATGAAGTAATAGAATTTACTTTTGTAGGTATAATTTATATGAAGTGACTGTAGTAAAGAACTGAAGTCCACACTTTTCTTATGTATTTTTAGTTTTTACCTAATGCCCCCTTTCTGTCCCAGGATTCTATCCTAGATCATGTACTGCATTTATTCATCATGTCCCCTTTGGTTCTTGGCTGTGACAGTTTCTCAGACTTCCGTTGCTTTGTATACTTTGATAATTTTGAGGAATGTTAGCCATGTATTTTATAGAATGTACCTCAGTTGGGATATGTCTGATGATTTTCTCACTAAACTGGGCCTGTGGGTTTTGGGGAGGAAGGCCACAGAGGTGAAGTACCATTTCCATCACATCATGTCAAGGGGGCCTGCTATCAACATGACTTATCACCACTGCTGTCGACTAAGGTCGTGCTTGCCAGGTTTTTCAAGTGGGAACTTGTTTCTTTTTGTTCCCTGTTTCCATTTTGTACTCTGGAAGAAAGTCACTGTATTCAGCCCCAAATGAAGAATGATGCTTCATTTACTCGAGAGGCAGCATCTACATAAATATTTTGGATTCTTCTACATGGGAAAATTAGCTGTTCTCCCCCATTTATTCATTAATTCAATCATATATTTATATAACTGTAAAATCCTGGATTATGTATTTTATGCTTTGAGTTATAATCTAATGTAATAATCTAATAGTGCATATTTCTCTCTCTCTCTCTGCCCCTTCCCCATATGTGCACATGCTCGCTCTCTCTCTCTCTCTCTCTCAAAATAAATAAATAAATAAACATTAAAATACAAAAACAAAAACCACCAGCTCCAGTTTGCCAACATCTGTTTAGGATTCTTGTACTTTTATACAAAAGAATTTAGTTTGTGACTTTTTTTTTTTTAAATATCCTTATTAGGCTTTGTTTTCTAGGTCATGCTGGATCCATAAAGTAAAGTGTTTCTTCATTTTCTATTCTCTGTTATTATTATTATTATTATTTAAAATGTTTTATTTTTGAGAGAGAGGGAGCATGAGCAGGGGAGGGATACGGAGGAAGAGGAACAGAAGATCTGAAACAGGCTGTGCACTGATAGCAATGAACCTCTGCTGGCCTTGAATTCAAAAACCTTGAGGTCAACCTGACCTGAGCTGAGGTCAGATGCTCAAGTGATTGAGCCACCCAAGAGACCAATCTTCATTTTCTATGCTTAAGTAGAAGGTCTATGTTATATTCTTATTTCTGCTCCTTTAAAATAAATGTCTCTTTTTGTTTAGTTTCTGTTGTTTTTATTTGGCTTTTCACTAGAAAAATGAGGATTTTAAGATTCTATTAAGTATTTCTGGAGACAAATAAAACATCTCTAAGTTCCTCATGGATGTGAACTGCACAGAACCATGTAAACCCAAATGAAGAAAAAAATCTTCCTCTAAGAAAACTCTTCCCTCTGGTTATTTCCGTCCCATAATCTCCTATTATTCCAGGCAGTATGATCCAAATTACATTTGGTCTATAAGCCAGAGGGCAACTTAAAGCCTGGGCCCTTGTATTCAGTAACTCTCTGGAGTTCCTGAAGATGGGTTAGTGTTTATTCTCATTAACACATATTTGTAGTCCAAAATACTTGTAATGGTTAGAAGAGAGATTTTGTAGAACATGTGTTATATACTTTTTTCTCTCTATTTACTGGAGGAAATACAGGTAGTATTACATCGTGGTATTTTTAACTTTCACAATTTTCTGAAATAGCTAAAGATGTTAGTAGCACATTCTTATAGTTTGACTCAACACATTTGAGTGACAACATCTTAGGGCATCAAAGTAAGCCTTCTGAACACAGATAATCTTTCTATCTAGTTGTATAATGAATTTGCTCAAAATTGTAACAAGTAATTTCAGAACCTCTTAAAATTAGAATGTAAAAGATAAATCATCCAAGAAGAATTATTAGAGCAGGAAATTTTATAAAAGAGAAATAAATATAACTAATAAGAGAATAAAAATCTCTTCAGCTTCAGTGCTGATTAGGAAAACACAGTTCCAAACAGCATGGGAAAAGAAAATAAAAATCTTTTTCCCATCCTGCTATCAGACTAAAGTATTGATTATATTAAGTATTAGGGGGGAAATGGGGTGAAAATGCTTTTTAGCAGCAGGGGTGGGCTGCACACGGAAGTGTCCTGGAGGAAAATCTTGTAATAACCGTCAAAATGTGAAATGTACAATCCTTTGCATCTACTGGTAATGGAATTTAACTTCAAACAAAGTTCTCAGAACAATATTGAAGCAAATTAGGAATTTAGTTTTCTCTGGCAAGAGGTCTGGAGGCTGTGTTGATATGTGCAAACCCTGATTTCACTAGGGACCTCGCTTCCCTTCCATCGTCTAGCTTAGCCATTGTGCGCAGATCTGACCTACTTCTAGATCTTCTTTTGCTGGTAGGGTGCTTTACTTGAAGTCACACCCTATGTACCCTCTACGTCTATGTACACTGGTTGGAACTTCACTGCAGGGTTGTGAATGAGAGGCTGGGAAACGTTTTCAGAAGGTAAGGTTAATACTATACTACTGAAGAGCCAGCTAGCAGCCCCTGCTGTGCTTTTCACTAGCAATTCATCCTTATGAAAGCATGTGGGGTAGACACAGGAGGTACTGCCCAGATCTTCTGAGAAAGACCTGCTGAGCACCTGGGGAGCACATCTGTTAGGGAACCTACAGGGATCATTTCCAGCCCCACTTGGGCAGTAACTCGGTGAACTGGAACACGGAGGCCCTGGGTCTCGCAGGGGCAGGGCACACCCCATGACTCGTGTATTTCTTTCAATTTGGCTTACTTGTAGGATCACACTGAATACTTTGCAGAGGATACGATATTCATAGGGACAGCCCCTTCTGGCGTCCACTAAGATGCAGTGAGCCTATGACACCTCCCTGTCAAGTGCTCCGTTTCAGTTGCAGTGCCAGCAATGGGAACACTGGCACATAGGATCCTGTCACAAAGAATGAGACAGAATATTTTACTTTTTCCCTTTGTCAAGTATAAACAATGTAAAGATGAATGAAAGTTTATCCACTTTCTGTCAAGAACAAATATTGCCTTTCTGAGAAGAGGCATTTTGATATCATAATAAAATACATAAATGTGTAAAATCAATTGGAAAGTGTAAGTATAAAATTGGATATTAGAAAAATAAGCATACCATTCCCATGTGATAATAAAACTTTAATAATGAAATTTATCATTTAAAATCTTTTTATCTTAATTGAGGTAAAATGAAAAAAATACCTACATATAAATCTTCAATAAATATGTCCCTTCAAAAAATGATAATGTGTAAGTAAACAGTTTATCTTTTTATTACTCTTCTATTTATGTTATCAACTTTAGCAGAAAACTGACACCTCACAAAAATGAAATAATTACACTCTGCGTTTCAAAATGCCAGAAAATTCATTCTAAGAAATATTATTTTCTGGTTAACTGAGGGTTAGAAAGAATGCTAATTGCTACTAACATACACACACACACACACACACACACACACACACACACACCGGCTAGTGTCCAGTGGCCTAGACAGTCAGTCATGGACATGGAAGAACAGAAAGAAGGTCAGTGGTAGAAGTGCATCAATGAACAAATAGAAGTAAGTACAAGGAGTGATGATTTTTGTGTTATATCTTAAGCATCCATCATGGAAGATACACTGAACTCCCAAGTAGACATTAGAACCAATGCAATATTCAGGAGGTTTTTATTTTAATAAATTGACTTCTTATTCTCAAATTTCATCTTTAAAATATTCTGTCTTAATATAAAAATATAGCACTATAAAAATAGCAGAATGAGTGCATGTGCCAATAGAGCCAATGCACCAACACTAGGGATGATAGAAGAAAACATGATAGAGACTATTTTGCCACACCTAAGTAGTGACTTGCAGACACAAAATTGTGAGAAATTGCTGAGAGACTCTAAGGAGGAGGCTCTAAGAGCACGTTAAAACACAAAGCATCAGACTGAGACACATCTGTCCTTGGACATTCATCTTCTTGGTTTGCCATTTTTCATCAATAACTTACAACGACTATTATTTCATCCTTTCTAATGGACTTGTAGGAGAGGAAAAATAGTTTTCCTTCTATCCTAGGTTTTTGGCAGCGACCCACCTTTAATAATAGATTAACAGGAGAAAAACAGGCAGAATTATAATGATATATATACCTTCTATATATATAGGAGATACCCGGGAAAATTGAGTAACTTCTCAAAATGGCCTAAGCTGCCCCCTTATATACCACCTTCAGCTAATTACAAAAGAAAGATGTGTAGGTGGGAGGGAAGGAGGTTCGTTAATGGAAGGTTACCAGGAAGAGCATAGTAACAAGTAAAAAGAGAATTACTGTTAAACAGAATTAAGTTGGTGCCAGATTCCTCCTCCACTGATAAGAGTTTATAAAGATTTAGTCATCCTTCCCTTCCTGGTACAGAGAGAAAGAGCCACTCACACATGGAGATTTCCCCAATACAGGCACATCTGACAGATATTGTGGGTTTAGTTCTAGACTACCACATTAAAACAAATATTGGAATAAAGTGAGTCAAATGAATTTTTTTAGTTTCACATAAAATGCTATATATATATGCTATACTGTAGTCTATTACATGTGCAATAGCAACACATATGAAAAAACAACAACTAGTACCTGAATTTAAAAATACTTTATTGCAAAAAATGCTAACCAAGGGATACAAACCATAAGAGACTATTAGGATAGAGAACAGGCTGAGGATTGATAGAGGGAAGCAGGTGGAAGATGGGCTAGATGGGTGATGGGCATTAAGGAGGGCACTTGTTGGGATGGCCACTGGGTGTTGTATGTAAGTGATGAATCACTGGATTCTACTCCTGAAATCATTATACCCTATATGTTAACTAACTTGTATTTAAATATAAATTTTAAAAAAATAAATAAAATATGTCTTTAAGACTCTAAAAAATTAAATTTAAAATGCTAAGCATCATTTTAAGAATTTTCAGTGACTTGTAATCTCTCTGCTGGTGGAGGGTCATGCCTCGATGTGGGTGGCTGCTGACAGAGTGGTGGCCACTGAAGGCTGGGGTGGGGTGGCAAGTTCTCAGAATAAGGCAACAGTAAAGTTTCTCACATCAACTGACTCTTCTTTCATGAACGATTTCTCTGTAGCGGGTGATGTGGTTTGATAGCATCTTACCCCCACAGAACTTCTTTCAGAATTGGAGTCCCTCCTCTCAAACTTGCCGCTGCTTTATCAATGAGTTCTTATGATATTCTCAATGATGTGTTGTCATCTCAACAGTCTTCATAGCATCTTCACTAGGAGTAGATTCCATCTCAAGAAACTACTTCTTTGCCCATCCATAGGAGCAGCTTGTCTGCAAGTTTCATCATGCGATGCAGCTGTTCAGTCCCACCTTCAGGCTCCAGCTCTGAGTCTAGTTCTCTTGCTGTTCCACCACATCTGCAGTGACTTCCTCCCCTGAGGCCCTGAGACCCTCACAGTCATCCATGAGGGTTGGAATCAACCTCTTCCAGACCCCTGGTCATGTTGATGTTTTGGCCTCTTCTCATGAATCACAAATGTTCTTATTGACATCTAAAATCTTGAGTCCTTTCCAGAAGGTTTTCTTTACCTAGATCCTAGATCATCATAGTAAATAAATAATGAAAAAGTTTGCAAAAATTGCCAAATATGATACAGAGACACAATGAGCAAATGCTGTTAGAAATGTGGTGCCAATAGACTTGCTGACCTGGGGTTGTCCCTCCTTCAATCTGTAAAAAACTCAGTATCTACAAAGTGCAATAAAGCAAAACACAATGAAATGAGGCATGCCTGTAAATGTAAATGGTTCTTACCAAAAGGTAACTTCTACTTGGTTTTCAAAGCTTCTGTGATGTATGCTATTTCTTAAAAATAATCAGCCAAAAGCAATTCTTATGCCAAAGAGGAGTATTATCAGGTGGCAAATACTGCTCCCTTTCAGACTTCATTTCACCTTTAATATTAATGAAAACTAATATACACTCAAGTGTTAATCCCAGTTCTAAACTGACAGGTATACATCTACTATTTTCACATCACTGCTTCTTTTAATGTGACTGGAACATTTTGATAACTAGGATTTATTTTAGTAAATTAATAAATATTAAAATAAGCATATGAAATTTTACTGGTAATGGTTTTCAATTTATTAGTATTTACTTCTCAATTACGATTTTAAATATCTTTCAGATTACAGGACCACTGCTCAAACATTGTATTGAAAATGAATACATACCCTGGTATGTAATGAGTACTATTTTAATTAGTGATGTTTGGTACAGGGAGTACATTCCAGATCCACAATGCATGACATAAAACTTATAACTTCAGAAGATATAACATAAAAACTGACCATTATACATATAAAATTCTATTCCCTATAAGAGATATTATAAATAAGAAATCTTATATGACAATATTAGGTCTGGCTAAAGCATCTATCCTGTTTATTTCAGGAACATGATATTGAAATTAAAATTCATCAGGAAATATAGGTATATTTGAATTTCTATAATTTCATCTAGTCCATAATAGTGTCTAAGATGTGAATACACTTTACTATTGCACAACTTTACATCAGAGCATGGAAAGAATTATACTTTACCATGGAACTAAAGTGGTGTTTTAGTATTTCTTCTATGTGATCCATCTCATTCACTGCATGTCCCTCTCCTTTACTGTGCCAAATAGAAAACACGCTTAAAAATATCTCATCTCTGAATGACATAGTTTATGTTCATTTATGTGTAACTGTATTAATTTTTTACAACATTGGTGATATATCACATCAAAATGTAAATATCAAAATACAGAATTATTATCATGCCCATGCAAAATAAAAGTAAATCGAAAGCATATATATGAACATTCAGCTCATGTAAGGTATTGTATGACTGAATGTTGTCCTTAAGAACCTTGTTAATAAGAACTTTCACTATTCCAGAGTTAGGCCTTAACACTTAGAATCTCCTTTTATTGATGAACAGATGGCAAGCAATTCAGTGTGGAATGATCCTGCAAAATAAGAAAGTCTCTTATCTTTATAAGACAAAAGAAAGATGAGTCCTAAATACCAGTCTGCTCAGAGAAGATAGGTTATGACCAAGTAGCTACCACTCAGAAGTAATAGTATCTGAGTTATACTGACTATTCAAATTGGGATCGATTATCCTTTCTGTATAAAATATTTTTATGTCATTTGTCCCACTTTCTTTTAGAAAACATATCACTCAATTAACATCTTAAATGGCAAAGTAGGTAGGTAGCAAATGTGTTTGTCTCATTTTGGAGAGTTGGGTAGAGGTGAGTTCACAGGTTGGGAAATTTCAGAGTTGAAATCACTCTGTGAGGTATTTGAAAAATAATGACCATTTGGAGGTTAAGTTCAGAAACTGACATAAAAGATGAGTTTCTCAAAGCATCAAACCCATTTTCATGGCTGCTCTATCCAACTTTTCTAAGTTTACCAAACTATTCAGCCCTGAAGAAGCTTGTATAGACCTTACACATTTTCCTTGTTTTCTTCTATTTGTGAATAATAAAAAAAAATATCAAAACAATGAATTTAGGTGAATGCAAGACAGATTTATTTTCAGATCCATTAATTTTTCAAGGATAGATTTTTTTCCCCTGCCATTCATTGGCACCTTTTGATTTCTCCTGAAAGAGACACAATTAAAATTACATTAGTGATGCCCAAGAAGAAAAGTTAGGACTGTATTTGCTGCTTTATTTTGCTGATAAATAATGGCTAGGATGACCCTGTGTGGCATAGTTCTTGTTCTTCACAAAATCGCATCCAAAAACATTAATACTTATGAAGTTCACTGTTTACTGTTCAGCCTCCAAAATGATCCCTATTGAAGAGAAAAAAGAAAAAAGATAAAAATGTGTCCAATTCTACCCCCACGTAGTTACAGTGCTAAGTCTAATCTTGTCTGGTTACTCATAATTTTTCATGGATGTCACAGTCACAGAGACTTGATGTTGAGTCCCATCTTGGCCACTGAGCTGCAATATGAGCAAATCATGTCATCCCTTTACACTTTGGCTTTTGTATATGTAATATATTATAAGAAACTGATATCAGAAGAGGAAATAACTTATGCAAAATATTTAAATGTCATGTGTAGTAAATTCTCAACAAAAATAAATATGATTAAAATATAAATATTTTAATTGACATCTACAATGTGAAAACGTTTTTTGGAGACAAATACTACCTTTTATGACCATCACAGCTCATTTGCCTAAGGTACACAGAATTTGCAAAGAATACATTGTCACACTGAGCAAGCTCTGTTTCCTGTTCTGCCTCTGGATTAGTAGCTAGTCCCCCTCAGGCCTGAGAGACCCTCCTCCATAAACAGCTTGAAGAAAGCCCCTCCTCCTGCTCTGAAGCCCTGAGATTTCTCTGCCCACAAGAAGAGGGCCCAGAAGAGCCACCACTCTGACTCCCAGGAATGTCAGGGAAGTGGTCCTAATGGGTTGCTTATCAACAGGAAAAGTAATTACTGAAGGAAAACCCCTGGGAAATAATGAAAATGTGAGAATATGAGGTGGATCTTAAAATGTGGACTCCAAAAACTCCTGGGTTTAAATCGAGGTTTTTCTACCAAATACCTGTTCTGTGCAAAATTTTTGAGGCCTTTTGTGTAGTTTTAATCTACAAAATGGGGATAGTAACAATTATCATATTAGGTTGTTGTGAATATTAATTAAATAAGATAACACACTCTAAGGAACTAAGTGAATTGCTTAACCTATTGTACATGAATATGTAGCTCTTGAAAGAAGAGGAGACTTGTATTCACTGAGGGGAAAAAATGGAAAGAAATAGAATTTAAATGAAGAAAGCAAAAGTGTTGAAAATTGAGTGTGTAAAATATTAGCAGTAGACAAATAATAAGTATTGGTGAGGATATAGAGAATTGGAGCTTTCACACATCATTGATGAGAATAGATGAAGTCAGTTTGGAAAATAATTTGGCAGTTTCTCAGTATGTTAAATATGGAGACATTATATGGCCCAGCAGTTTCATGGCTAGGTATATGTACCCAAGAGGATTAAAAACACATTCACCCACACACATGCATGTAAGTGTTCATGGTGACATTATTCATAAAGCTAGCAGCTGATGAATGGACAAACACAATGTGGCCTATGGTTGTACAGATAATGGAGTATCACTCAGCCATAATAAGGATTGAAGTCCTGACATGAGTTAAACATGGGTGAACTGTCAAAATGTGATGCCACGTGAAAGAAGCCAGAATCAAGGCCCATATGATTCCATTTATATGAAATGTCCAGAATAGGCAAATCCAGAGAGACAGAAAGTAGATTAGTGGCTGCCAAGGGCTGGGGGAGGACATCGCCATTGGGAGATTCAGGGGATGAAATGTTTTTGGAATTAGGTAGTAGTTGAGTAGTTGTATTCACACAACTTTGTCAATGTACTAAAAACCACTGAATTATAAACTTTAAAAGGATGGATCTTATGGTATATGAATTATATCTCAGTAAAACAATTTATACTAGGAAAATTAAGGCAGAAAAAGAGCCCAACATGGTAAAGAAATAGTGAATTCTGTACAGAGAAAGGATGTAGATGTCAAAATAAACTGTTAAATTTCTTTGTACACAGAACAGTGATTAAAAAGTGATTTTCCCCCTTGAGATCAGTAAGTCAGCTTTGTAGCAAAATATGCTTACCTTACCACAATAAACGTGAAAGAATCAAAGTAGAGTAAATAAAATAAAAACAAAGGAATGAAGTATAATTAATATATTTAAAATACACTTATTATATACTTAATCTGTGGTTGCTACAATTTTTATGTAAACACCATTTTTCATATGAACATGAACTTTCCATAAATAGAATGCACTTAAATTTGAAAATACAAATTTATGTTTCAATTCCATCCTCATGAGTTGCTTTAAAAAATACAAAGAGTAATACAAATAGTAATAGTCACCTTTTTAAAAAAATATTTATTTATTTATTTATTTTGAGAGAGTGAGAAGGAGAGAGAGAAAGAGAGAGAGAGAGAATGAGTGGGAAAGGGGCAGAAAGAGAGGGAGAGAAAAATCCCTTGCAGGCTTCACACTGTCAGCACAGAGCCCAACATGGGGCTTGAACTCATGAATCATGAGATCATGAGCTGAGCCAAAATCAAGAGTAGGACACTTAACTGACTGAGCCACCAGGCACCCCACTAATAGTTACCTTCTAAATTATACATGTTTAAGACTTCTTCATTCTAGCTGAAGAAATTAACCTGGCTCCAGTGATGAACACTGTGATCTGAGTTTTCCAACTTCACATACAAGATCATCCAGGTTTCCCTTCTTCCCTCAAATGTCAGAGATCCTCTGAGTCTGCTCTATGGCCTATCTTGTTCTGTGTCTCTCCTCATTCTTCTGCCTGGACTTGAAAACATCGCCATGATACCCATTAAATAAGTTGCATAATACCCTGGTATTTCATTTGGAATACAACTGTAATTTTTGAAGTAATGGAGACCTGTACTTTAAAAGAGGATGGCTTGAACATCTAGAAAAACAACAGAAAGAGAGTTAATAATGCATGAAGATTAAGGAGCTGAAGGTTCACTCACCTGCTTGGCACATTACCTCTCACACACACTAAATGCATTCCTTTTCTGTAGTGACCTAAACAGCATAACCACTTACAACACTTGGTGTGAAATTTGCTAACTTGAGTGTCTTAGGTATTACGCTATGATTGATATTACCCTGGGAATCTCTAGATCAGAGTAGTGACCAAAACTTTTTTAATCACCTAGACATTTGTACTGATTGCTCAGTGTAGATCCACCATTAGCTAAGATTTGGCTTTACATAACTGAGAACACCAACTTGCCAGGATACCTTACAAGTTTCTATCTAATTATGGAATAATATGCAAAATGAAGAAAGAGAATAGGCTTATACAGGTGCTTGTATATTGTGTGTATGTGTGTATGTGTGTGCACATGTGCGAGATGTTGGAAACAGTATTTTCTAGTACGCATCTTCACTGATTTCTGAATTATTTATGGAAATATCAGTCTTATTCCACGAGCTTGGATGTATCAAGTGACTTTAATAAGGGAGTCAAAGAAACATAGGCTGGACTTAAATGAACGGCGAACCAGCCCAAACTCTCTGGCTATCTTGGTGATAATTGGATTTAATTACAATAAAAAATACACTTAAAATAAATTTAGAGTTTATTTAAATTAAGTTTTGGGATTATCCTGCCATAGCAAATGAGCAAAAATTTTCCTTCTGAAATTAGTATTTAAGGAGGATCCAGCAAGTATTAGAGACATGCTGAAAAATGTTAAAACTTCGGGGTTCTAGGAAACTTCTCTGAAGAGGATAAATTTTATAGAGCTTGACACCAGAAAAGAATTGTGTAGGCATATCTAAGGCCATACTCAATTTCACAGTGTTTGTACCCTCTCTGGTAATTTTCTCTCCTGCAGTTATTCCCTCAAACATGGGACACTGGATACCTGTCTACACTGTGAAATCAGTCATCACTGGTTTTCTTCAATGTGAATAATAGCCTTTGTTGGTCTATCCCTTACTTGCATATTTCATTTATTTCATACATCTACACAATAAGAGTTATCTTTTCCTCTCTCATGTCTACCTACAGTCTTGAGAACAACTGATCTATCTTGTGATTTGATGCGACTCAACTGTATCCCAATGACATTGGAATATTAAGTTCATATTCTCTGTAACAACTCCAGGAGCATGGACTAGCACTAAATAATGGGAATGAGACAGTGAAAAAATCCACTCAATTGGATATTCAAACATCAAAATACCTTTTACATGACTTAGTTTCAATAATACCTCATTTCTATGAATTCTGTTATTTCATATGCTAATCAGTTTTATGCTATACAAATCATAATGCTGAACTATAAATATCATTGACTCATTCTTTTTAAGCTTTTATGAGTCTTAATATTAATATAGATAGCTGACCAAATATCTTACATAATTAATCTTTTCAACTGGCCTTTTAGGCAGCATTGGATAAAAGAGAACTGTTTCAGAACAGACAGAATTTTTCTTTTCTTTGGGGAGGGAATACATATCAAGGGCATTCAATACTAAAATATTAAAGATATTAGATATCATTCTAAGAAGACAGTAGATAATAGGACAGTAGGAAGATAATGGTTCCAAAATTCTCTAGACATGAATAGAAAATAATTATTTTAAACACTGGTAGCTGACTCCTCCAAAAAAGTGTCCACAGCTAGGATCAGACCTGAGATTCTGTCTAATAGGCTACAAATAACTGAAAGTTTTAATATTAGTTTATTCTGCATAGGACAGAGAAGTGTTTTTAAAAAATCTTCCAGGAGTTATTCATAATGATTATAAGTAAGTGTCCCTTGCAATGAGAAAGAATGAAATCTGGCCATGTGTAGCAACATGGATGGACCTTGAGGGTGTTATGCTGAGCGAAATAAGTCAGGCAAGGAAGGACAAATACCATATGTTTGCACGTATAGGAGGATTAGGAGGAACTTAACGGAGGACCATGGGGGAGAAGAAGGGAGGAGATAGTGGGGGAGAGGTAGAGAGGCAAACCATGAGAGACCCTTGAATGCTGAGAACAAACTGAGGACTGATAGGTGTGTGGGGGGAGGGGGGAGATGTGCATGGAGGAGGGCACTTGTGGGAATGAGCACTGGGTGTTATATGGAAACCAACTTGACAATAAACTATTTGTAAAAATAAATTTAATTTATTAAAAAAGTGGAAATATGAAAAAAAATAAGTAAGCATGCCTTGGAAAGCCTCTCTCATCCGACCTCCTCTCTCCTTTGTTTCCACAATTTTTATGTAGTTATTCTTCAGCTGCAGTCATAATTCACAGTAATGAACAATCTCCCAATCTATTAGCCTCACTGTTGTTCTCTGTGTCTTTCTTAGACTACATTTCTCAGTCCACTGCTTAGACAGCCCTTTGTGGCCACAGTCTCCTGTCTTTTGTGGCCCTTTGACTTTTCGTGTTTTGCATCTCATCCGTCTGGCCAGTGCCCTCTGCTGGTTCCTGGGGGATGAGATTTGCTTCTCCTCACCCAGAGGTCTAACACAGGCAAGTTCAGAGTTCAGTCAACTTAGATAGAACCTTTCCTCCAATACCCACTATTGCCCAATATCTACGTTTGTCTTCACATTTTTATATTCATATTTATTTGGAGAATTTTCAGAGTGAGCCTAACATTATAAAAATAATATAATGTTGCCCATATATTTTTATCAAGGCTTATTAATTGCTGATATATCACTCCTCTCTGCACATGCCTACCTTCCTAAATGTGTGTGTACTTGCTGAAAAAATTAGTTGAAGACATCATAACATTTATCCCAACTACATCTACAGATACCTAAAAATAAGAGTATTATTCGACATAATTAAATAATTTTATACTCAATCAAAATTTATATTTGGGGAATAAAAATTTGGCTATTATTTAAAAGCATAACTATCCTATGTTGTAAAGAAAAAGAAAGTACCAAACAATGAATGAAAATTTCTTCAGCTGCCATCAGCATGCTCCTATATTGCCTGAGTCTGTTAATAATGATGAGGTTTTAGATGAATATATTTTTCTTACATTACATTATAATAGCTAGCTCTCTACCCATTTTTTGGTCATGTGAATTAAATGTTATTCTTTTTAGATTGCGAGACTAAGCGTGCCTGGGTGGCTCAGTTGGTTGTGTCTGACTTTGGCTCAGGCCATGATATCAAGGTTCATGAGTTCAAGCCCTGCATCAGGCTCTGTGCTGACAGCTGAGAGCCTGGAAGCTGCTATGGATTCTGTGTGTCTCTCTCTGCACCCTCCACTCCTCATATTCTTTCTCTCTCTCTCAAAAATAAAAATTCAACAATTAAAAAAAAAGAATTATGAGACCTAATGGAGTTGACTACTTCCAATATTCATTACTCTATTCTTTGGTTGTTTATTTTATTCAAACATTCTTATTCCCTTGGCTTTAAATGCCCACTTTAAGGGCAGGGGTTTTGTCTGTTCCGAGTCCTAGCTCCTAGAAGAATATCACTGCATAAGAGTTACTCAATAAATGTTTGCTGAGTTAATTAGTGAATAAAATGTAAGCACTTATTCTCTCATGCCCTTGGAGAATTCTTGCCTCAGTATTCCTCTTCAGTATTCTATGTGCAAGCCTTCACTGAATTTTGCTTGGAGTTTGTCAGGTTCTCCTTTGTTTAACTACTATTTCTATTAGATCTAGGTTTTTGATCAATGTTACTACTAAATGTTGTCAGTTTAAATGTTGAGAATTTAAGGACCAGACTATGAAAACTTTTACCGAAAGTAAGCCTCTGAGATGGGCTAATTAGAAGTCAAAATTGAAATTTCACAAAAGAGATGATATTTTAGCAAAAATGCATGCATTTTGGTAGCTTTCTACATTGAATATTTTAGAAAACGACACATATTCCAATTTAATAAAAAATTAAAAATAGCATAAATAATTTCAAGAATTCTAAGTTTTATAAGAGAGACCACCTTATTGAGCTTTGTGCCAGATCGGCTCCTGGTGCTGGATGTGCACAGAGTGGGGACAGTGCCAGTGAGGAGAGGAAGAACGGGAGCTCGCTGGAGCCCACAGCCTGAGTTGGAGTCCATGAGGACCAATTATATCCTCAGAGCAAGCCTCTGCTGCCTCTGGTTCTGGAACAGGGTGTGCTCTGCAGGAACTGCCTCTTTGCTTCAGGAGCTAAACACTCACACACCTGTGCACATGCACACACAGGTGCACACCCACACACCCCTTGCACACAGTCACTCCCTGCACATATGCACTCACCACACACATGCACACACACCACACACATGCACACCTGCACACACACATCTGCAGACACCCGCACACACTACACACTTGTAAACACACCACACACATGCACGTATACCTCACGCATGTGCACACATACCTACATGCACATACCACACACAGTTGCTCACACAATTCATACACATACCCTGCACACATGCACACACACGCCCTGCACACACATGCTCACACACACCACACACATGCACACACACTCTCACATCACATCCCCATATCCTCACCTACACACACACACACACACACACACACACACTCACACTCCTGACCCCGGAGTCAGAGAAGCTGAGGGAGGACCTGAAGAAGGTGTAACAGTCGTGGGCTCAGCTGCCACCTCAAGACACTCTCCTGAGCCAGCAGAGGAAATGATATTTGTGGGCTACAAAATAAATGCTGCTTCATCCTGCCTCCAGAATCTCACCCGTGGCCCATCTTACCCAAAACTGTACAACGGGAAATGACTTTCGGGAAATACAAGTCAGATCATCCAAGTTGACACATTGAAGCCACCACAGTAAATAAAGACCAGAAGACATATGTGGAGTCAACAGGTGGATATAATTGCTTGATCAAGATCCATAAGTGGATGACAAAAATCAGCAGTTCAGAGTAGAATGAGGAACAGGATACATGCATATTGTCAAAAGTTCTCCAGAAGGTTCTTTTCAGGTACAAGAAGGAGCATGGTGCCTCCATATTGGAGAAATCTGGTAGAAATACCCTAAGTGATCAAAGTCAGTACCACCAAAACTGGAAACACTGGCATTGTATGTTTCTTAACACGATGCTTGAGAAAGATGCCACTGTGGTCTCCCTGCCAAATACCTGCATATTGTCAAAAGTTCTCCAGAAGGTGCTTTTCAGGTACAAGAAGGAGCATGGTGCCTCCATAGTGGAGAAATCTGGTAGAAATACCCTAAGTGATCAAAGTCAGTACCACCAAAACTGGAAACACTGGCATTGTATGTTTCTTAACACGATGCTTGAGAAAGATGCCACTGTGGTCTCCCTGCCAAAACACGTACTCGATGTTCATCACAAAGAAACATTCTAGGTGCCAAAGTCAACAACCTTTTTCAAAAGAGCTGGCCCACACCCTTCAATGTTTCAGGGTCATGACAGCCGGACTGTGGGACTGCTTCCTAGCAGAGGGTGTGTGAGGGACGTGACAAACACGTACTCCAGTGGGGTCCCGGCTGGTCTCCTACAGCAGGAGAAGGACACTGGTGGGCCACCTGGGAAAGTTTTAACAGGTTGTGGTATCATGTTGTTTTCCTGATTTTGGTAACTCCGTTATAGCTGAGTATACTTCCTGTTTTAAGGAAATAGAAAGTAACATAGGAGGTAATACATTTACCTCTCAGATAAAGCAGCATCTGGGGCGCCTGGGTGGCTTAGTCGGTTAAGCGTCCGACTTTCGCTTAGATCATGATCTCGCGGATCGTGGGTTCGAGCCCCGCATCGGGCTCTGTGCTGACTGCCAGCTCGGAGCCTGGAGCCTGTTTCAGAGTCTGTCTCCCTCTCTCTCTGACCCTCCCCTGTTCACGCTGTCTATCTCTCTCTCTCCTAGAAATAAATAAAAATTAAAAAAAAAGAAAAAAGAAAAAAGCAGCATCATGCCTGCATTTTTTTCTCAAAGGTTGCAGAAAAAATTGTGTGTGTCCGTATGTGTGTATGTAGGTTAATACAGATGCAGATGTAGCCTTTGATACAAATAAGGATTTAGATAAATATATATTTTAGGAATAGAGAAAGCAAACATTAAATAATAAAATATTAACATTAGGGAATATGGACAAAACATAAATGTAACTTCCTTATATTTTTGCATCATCTTTGTAAATTAGAAATTAACTCAAAATCAAAAGCTAAGTAGTGAAACCTATGATCGGGGCACCTGGGTGGCTTAGTCGGTTAAGCGTCCGACTTTCGCTTAGATCATGATCTTGCGGTTCGTGGGTTTGAGCCCCGCGACGAGCTCTGTGCTGACTGCCAGCTCAGAGCCTGGAGACTACTTCAGAGTCTGTCACTCCCTCTCTCTCTGACCCTCCCCTGCTCATACTGTCTCTCTCTCTCTCCTAGAAATAAAGAAAAATATTTAAAAAAATAAATCTATGATCAAAAAGGAGAAATTTTCTTAATCTGTTTCTCTGAAAAGCATTCATAAAAGATGGAAAGAAACTTCATATTGGCTTAGAATATGCAGACACATTTTCAAATGTACAGGCAAAAGTAGGAGAACTTAAGCAAATTAAAAGCATTTCTTTTCACACTTAAGATGATTATACAACTTTCCCTTCAGATATTCAAATATTTTTAAGTTTTATTTATTTAAGTAACCTCTACACCCCATGTGTGTGCCTCAAGATATTCAAATATTTATCACAAGTGCTTGAATTGTTCAGATTATTGCAGTGATATCTAACATGGCAGAATACAAGATACAGTGAGAGTTGTCTATTTTGGATTCCTTTGCTGCTCTGTAGAAAGACCATATTAGGTTGGGCTTCATTTCATCACACATTTACTGAGCACATGCTAACAGTAATCAATAGAAAAGGGTCTAAATGCAGGTAAATGCAAGGGTCTAAGTGGTGGGTATTCATAGAAAAGGCTAAAGCATGGTCCTAAAGGAAACTTGAAGGATTATAAAAGAGCTTTGATCAAAATAGTCTTCATTAAACATGCATGTAAACCAAACCTGTAATGTGAGCAGGCAGCTAGTATTTCTGTATTTCCTTCTCACTTCGCCAATCTCTGACAGAAAAGTAATATTTGGAAATTCCCCAGGAAAACTTTAAGAATGAGGGGCACATGTCCAGATTTGTGATCCAGATTTGAAACATCAACAAAATGTTGATAAGGCCTGAGATTTAGAAAAAAGTGAGAATAACAGTAGATAGAACTGATTTTAAGGAAATTTATATTTGGAAGAGGAGGAAGTGAGGCGAAATACAGAATCCAGGTAGAACACAGATGCCTGCCTTCCCCTTATTTGAAACCTATCAACATTCATCTTCCAAGTACTAACATAAGATTCTGTCATACCTTAAATTTCCACCTGGAATTATTATTTTGTGCCTTTTCTGGATTTGCTTATATTCTTTTTATATTAAATTTGCTTGTGTGGCATCTCTTCACTAGACTCTAACAACCATAAGTGTGGAAACAATTATCATCACATTTTATGTACCCAGCACTTTGTACTCTGAAAATTGTTCATGTTCCAATAATATTTGCTCAATAAAAAATAAGGTCAGATGCAGAGAATAGTATAAACTATTAGAGCTCAAAATTGAAAATTCAAAAAGTCACTGAATTGAGCTTAAAAAGCATAGAATTTCAGTAGAAAAATATCGTAGATACTAGGCAGGAGGTTTAATAAACAGAGGTGATGGTACTGGGACCCCAGGTAAGATCTTGGTGATGGAAAAGTAGAGTTAGGGAGCATCTGGAAAAGGTGGCAGAGAACATGAAGCAGAGGGCTTACCCACGCCAGCAAAACTCCTCCAATGTGGAAGGAGATGTTGCTCAAGCCATAGTTGAAAGATCTGGCTTTAGAGAAGGAGGGACACAAACGTTTCTCCTCAAACAGTAAAGCTCAGTTGCAAATATGAGGATGATGATAAACAAAAGCAATATTAACATTTCTAGCATTTTTAGATATCTTCCCATGTGTCGAGACACTGAGCTAGGTGGACATAAATATCCCAACCACACAGTGTGGCAGATAACAGTATCCACTCCTTATGGAGAGGAAATAAGGCTTAGGGATTTTGTGTGATTCACCCAAAGTCATGCAGGCAGGTGGTGGGAGAGCCGAGGTAGCCACAGCACTCATGCTGCACCACCAGGTTTCATGTTTGCTGTGTGTCCAGTAGCGTGATGAGGACTTGAGGCCCAGGTGTTGAGATGAGCATCTGTCGTCAGCACTTCATGAGCCTGCAATGCTCCTGCACTGCCCACTGTGTTTGCAGAGCAAGTCTTGGGACCATGCTTCCCAGATCCTCTGCCAGATGCTTTTTGGGTTTAGATTTTCTCCATGGGAAAATGAGATTGGAAGGCTGAAGGAAAAGCCATGTTCCTGCTGCCAGAGCAAAGCATGGACACAGGTGGGAGCAAAGGAGCCCTCAGAGGTTCTCTGCAAGCTGTTCATAACAGCTGACATTAGTGGTGACTTGCTATAATCTGGAAGGCTGTCCATGACAGATCTAAGGGCTGGAGGTGACCTTCCCTGACCTTTCTCCATCAGGTTCTGACAATTTGTTAGTAGCTACTTCCTTGTCTTCCATCCTCCCCTTGTGGAATTTCTAAGGAATTTGTGTTTTCCAGTCCAAATACTCATACTGATACTATATAACCAGTGATATCTGTCTACCCCAGAAGCCTACATGTCACATTTGGTCTAAATAAATACACTAGAGAATTTCTGCCCCAGGATCAACCTCGTACCCAAGAGGTAATGGTAACTATGTAATGACATCATTACAGACTAGTAAGAATTAACTCTTGTGACTTTTTTTTAAACTTGTCTTTATTGCTAAAAGACAGAGAGAGACACAACATGAGAAGGGGGCGGGGGGGAGTGCAGAAAGAGAGGGAGACACAGAATCTGAAGCAGGCGCCAGGCTCTGAGCTGTCAGCACAGAGTCCGATATGGGGCTCGAACACCAAACTGTGAGATCATGACCTGAGCTGAAGTCGAACCCTAAACCAGCTGAGCCACTCAAGCATCCCACTCATGTTATTCTTATAGTAGGTATAGAATCAGGAACTTAGAACACTCCACTATTATCTAGTTTGCCAAGTAGCTATTTTACTGTTATCTTTGCATATTTTACTGTTATCCATGCAAATACATCTCTTTAAGATGATAAAGGGGATCATGTTAAAGTGATAAAGGGGATCATATCATGTGTATGTTCATTTTTCAAGCAAAAAGTAGTATTAAATTTGATAAGGAAGTGTAAATTTAATGCCTGCAAAGTTCTTTGGATGATCCCACTTTTGTTTGTTTATTTTAGCATGAAGGTACACAACATGAAACAGTTAAATTGTTGATGGGGAAATGCTAACACACCTAAGAAGATTATTTTCAAAGCTACATATTAAAGCTTGGGGGCCTTTTTATGATCTTTATTCTGCACATGACTGAGTAAAGCTTTAAGACTTAAATTCCCTTAGGTGTCTTAATGGTTAGGGACCAATTTATCTGACAACTGGGTCACACAGTGGCAATGTGGGCGGGCTGGATCTCAGCACACATCTTAGGGGTGGAGCCACAGTAAACTAGGGGACATGTGTTGCAAAGAGGAACAGCTTAACAGAACATTTAATGATTATTTGGTTGAAAATTTCTGTAAAGGGAACAAAAAATTGACAAGCCAAGACTGCAGTGTTCTTATAAACTTTTAAATGAAAAAAAGTAAAGGTTCATTACTTTTTATGCTCACCATTTCACCATTTGAAGTTTTGTGCACTGATTTTTACAGTGACTGACTCCTCAGAAAACAGATGCACTTTTAAAAGTACATTTATTTATAGGATAAAAGGAGAAAGTAACATATCAAATGTAAATGTTATAGATAAGGTGATTAATATATCAACTAGAAAAACTGATTACAGACATGTAAACTGAGATATTATTTATTAGTCGAAAATAGATATTGCTTAGACAGTCCCAGAAAGACAGATACTATGATCTATGATCCTCCTTATGAGAAGGATGGTTGCCAGAGATGGGGAGCACCTAGTCAGTGTGTAGAGCTAAAGTTTCACAAGACAAGTAAGTTCTGGAGATCTGGTGTCCAGCATTCAGCCTGCAGCTAGTGATGCTGTATTGTACACTTGAAAATTTGTTAAGATAGTAGATCTCATGTTAAATGTTCTTTCCACACAAAAAATACATGTATTTTTTTTATTTTTTAAAAAGTATTTTATGTTTACTTGTATTTGTTGGTGGGGGGAGAGAGTGCATGAGCCAGGGATGGGCAGAGAGAGAGAGAGGTAGAGAGAGAGAGACAGACAGAGAGAGACAGACAGAGAGAGACAGAGACAGAATCTAAAGCAGGCTGCAGGCTCTAAGATGTCAGCACAGAGCCCGATGTGGGGCTTGAACCCACAAACCATGAGATCATGACCTGAGCCAGTCAGATGCTTAACTGACTGAGCCACCCAGGTGCCCCAAAATATATTTAAAAATAATATATGTATTTGCTAATATAAAGGGTTATTTTTTCCTCCATAAATATTAAAACTATACTTTCAATTGGGTTTAATGTTCAAAGAAGAACTTGGAATTTTCTGAATCAAATATGTGACTAATACCATTGATTTCCAGTCATTTTTAGATCAACAAGACATTCTAAAAATATAAATCAAAAGTGTTTATTTAAAGTAATGTTTATTCTAATGTTAAATTATTTACAATTTAGATGAGCTTTAGGAGACTAAAGAGATAAAGACACTAAATGGATTTTGCTTAAGGTAGCTTCATCTGTGGTGGTTATTATCTTTTTAATCAAAATACTCAGTTAAATATTAAATGAAGGTTCCCAAGAACTTTATCTTAATGATTAGAAAGCAGATTTTTTATTGAATATGAAAAGCAAATGGGATTCTCTTAAGGAAAAATCTTCACCAATAACCAAGTGGTTGGAGCCCATAATTCTGTATGTGAGGAGATAAATATAATCAGATGGAGGGAGCATCCTTCCAAGGGTGTATCTGAGAGCCCCTGTGTCAAGGGCCTGAAGGCCTTACTGCAGATGGTCCACCCCACTCTGTTGAAGCTCACAACTCTCTTGTCCACAGGAGTAACTGCCCTGTGGCTCTAAACCAGGACATATCTTCTACTGGACGTCTTGGCTGGCCCTTTGGGACCAGGAGAAGGCCCATCCTCAGATACTGGCCCATGTCATTCAGTATGGGAAGGAAAAACATCAGATTGGCACAGTTTTGATTGATCATAGAGGATCCTACATCTTAGTGTGAGGGACAGAGTAGGTCCTCACAAAGCATGTGACTAATGTAGCTCCAAAGAGTTGGTTTTCAGTTCCTACATGTTAACATTTTTGGCTCAGTTCTCTTAACATGGGCTTTGGGCTCACAGCATGCATGTTCCCTCCAGAAAAAGCTCCGTTTTCAGCATAAGCACATGCATTCTCTGTGTGTGGCTTTGGACAGCTCTGACCAGCTCATGTACTCTCCACGCATGTGTCCTAACATAACCGTTGGTCTCATGGACTCTCTGCGCATGCGTTCTTACATAACGGATGGTTTCTTGGACTCTCCATGCATGTCCCGACACCTGTAGCCATCGCAGCTCCACCTTCATCCTGAATTTGTTTGCTTCCATCAGTTACTGTGAAAGTACGATGAGTTTTCACTTTTGATGTTCAATACGTCTCTCTTCTTTTGACTGAAATGTATATACATTTCGAATTTGCAATTCATTATTCTTAAATAAGTTTCATATAGGACACTTTTCTCTTTGGGAAGTTGACAAAATTCTTCACAAATTTTATAATACTTTCCTAGCTTTCTGATTTTTGAACATATGTACATTTTTCTCGTTTTCCAGCGGATTTTGTACTAACATTGTTTTGTATTTTCAAGTCCTCTTATGGGAGCTTTAAGCCCTCAAACTTCATCAAATTATGTTTTTTTTATCCTAGTTCATTTTATTTATTTTTGCTTTCATTGTTCACTCTCAACCTAGCACTCTAAGAACTTTACTTCTTTTGAGATGGTTACGAAGTTATCTTCAGTCTGTTGTCAACTGTATCTCCCACGTTGTGTCTAGAAGTTCCCCAGCTGAAGGAATAGATTCACTAAAGCACGTATCCTAATGGCTAATTGTAGAAAACAGTGCTGCCAACTTTCCAGGATTACATAACTAGGAGCCTGAGTTCTTTAGCTTTGACTACCAGTTTTTGCTGTTGTATGTGTGTGTGTTTTTTTTTTTAATTTCTTTACCAATAGCCACTTCTAGGACCTTTATGTTTCTGCAAACATTCTGTGTTCTTCCAGGTACCCTTGATACCTAATCCCAAATCAATAATATGCTTAGGTACCAAATTATTTTTCAGTGAGCAATGGTTATATAACCATCCAGCCCCAAACTTAGTGGTTTAAAAAATAATACTCATCCTATTATCATTCATGACTTTTGTAGGTCATAATTAGGAAAGAGCTTGGATGGATAGTTCTGGTTCCAGGTTCCTTGTGTGGGTGCCGTCACTTGTGGCTGGACAGGAAACAGTTGAGGCTAGAGCAGGCAGAAACTACCAGACATGTCTCTCTCTTCATATAAACCCAAGGCACTTCCATACAGTCTCTCCACATTCTCCACATTCACTGATGTGGGCTTCTTCACAGTATGGCAGCCTCAGAGCTGTTGTACTTTTCACTTGATACCGGCTTCTCTCATGGCCTGTGTTCTAAGAGAATCAAGCAATAGCTGAATAATAGCTTTAAAGTCACATAGTATCCTTTGCACCAGACTTTCTTGGCTGAGATTGTCACAAAGCATACTCTACAAAGAGGAATACTGAAGGCTCATTGTAAAAAAAATGTAGGGTGTGTTTTTGGAAACATTTTCTGGAAAATTCATTCTGCTGAAAGGCTATAGCCGAAGTGTACGAACAGTCTTATTTAATATACTCTTAAAAGTATACACTATTGGGGTGCCTGGGTGGCTCAGTCAGTTAAGCATCCGACTTCGGCCCAGGTCATGATCTCATGGTTCATGGGTTCAAGCTCCATGTCAGGCTCTATGCTGACAGCCAGCTCAGAGCCTGGAGCCTGTTTCGAATTCTGTATCTCCCTCTCTCTCTGACCCTCCCCTGCTCATGCTGTCTGTCTGTCTGTCTCTCTCTCTCAGAAATAAATAAAAATTAAAAAACAATTATACACTATTAACTATTACAAAGTTTTCATTTCAACATTGATGAAAAGTTAAGCTCTTCTAGAATGAGCAAGTGTTATGTACTGAATTGTGCCCCCTTCCCCAAAATTCATACGTTGATGTTCTAATACTCAATGTGACTTTATTTGGAGATAGGGCCTTTAAGGAGGTAATTAATGTTGAATGGAGTCATGGAGTGGAGGCTGATACAATAGGACCAGTGTCTGTGTAAGCAGAAGAAAATATACCCAATCTCTCCCTCACTCTCTCTCTTCCTCTGTTCTCTTCCTCCCTCTGCCCCCATCCCTACCTCTCTACCTCTCCTTCCTTCCCTCTAACCCTGTCTTTTTATCTTTCTTCCTATGCATGGGGGTGTGTGTGCACATGCACAGAGGAAAGGCCATGCATGTGTTTTATTTTGGCAGCCCAAGGTGACTAATACAGTAGGTTGAGTACATAATTGTTCTTTAGTTTAAACAATGGAAAGTACGTTCTTTAATATCGCTCTCTTAGAGCTCACAATTCTAATTCACCAAATAAAACTCTTTGGAGTCCTGCAATGAACAGATCTATTCAGTTACATTTAATTTCACTTAACTCAGTGACTCTGAATCTCATCTATGTACCAAGTAGCCCCCTTTCTTTCTTGGTGGAATAATAGAGTTTTCTGGGGTATGACATTTTAAGAAAAGTTGAAGATGGTTAATTTGTGCTAGATATTCTACTTCAAGAAAGCATGTGTTCTATTCCTGAAATACCTCTTTCTTAGTTATTTGGGTGAGTCCACTGTGGTAGGTTAATTAATATTAACAAACTATTTAGCTGTAACCTAGGACTCCTACATATGTTGTGGAAATTGAGCTAAAGTAATGGATAGGTAAAGTATTAGTATACACTTTCAAGCTTTCTTCAAAGGGAATTTATTAAATGTCCACTATCAGCTACACAGTATGCTAAATATGAAGTTAATGAACAAGTGAATATCTTCAAGGTCTGTATAGCTAGAAAAGGAAGAAAGCTTTGTAAAACAAAACAAGACAAAATAAAAACTGAAGAGCTATACAGGGCCATGCATTTGGCACTGATAATGATAATAATTAGAAAAGACGTTTATTAAAAACATACTGCCTACCAAGTGCAGTGTTAAGCACCTCAAAGTATAACATATATTTAAAAATCAGGGCAGACAAATGTGTTATAATTGCTACTATAAGCTCTTTTGCTTCTACAAAGAAACTCAAGTTCAAAGAAGTCAAGCAATTTGCCTGATAAGTGAAATACTTCTGATAACAAGTACAGTGAGGTTGAGGGAGAATTCTTTTATTTTATTTTTTATATATGAGCAGATTTTTGCAGAAAGGACAATGCAGAATAAGGCCTTCCTCAGGGAGGAAGAAGCGTTAACAGTACTGTGAAGCATGTGGCTTGGTGTGACTCTGCCGTTCCTGCTGGGTAGAGATGGTTCTAGTTCACAGTGTTCTCAAGACTGTTCGATCCAGCAACAACAAAAGAAAAATCAAGCACTTAAAAAACTCTTTTCTCTGAAGAAAACATATCAGCCAGTAGTTCTCTAGAGGAGTTGTCTAGCTCCGTAGGAGACAGGTTAGAAGTATTTTCAGTTACTTCAAAGATTGTGGGATTTACTGGCATTTACTGTTGAGGGACTGGGGATATCAGGCCACTAGCAATGTGCATGACAGCCCCGCACAAAAGGTCATCATCCTGAGTTCAGGGGACATTGCAAAAGTTCCCAGGTACTCGTTTAGAGAAGGATTTGTTCAAAATCATCTAAAGTAAAGTTAACTCCATTATATGCGTATAGGAAAGTTTTTCCCCCTTCTGGTTTACTACATAATAAGTTTTTTCAAAAGCTTCAGTGGAAATCAATAGAGATTGTGCTTTAATTTATTGTGAATCATAGAGACATTCCAAGTTGAGAAAATCTGCATATTTTGTTTGGTCCCCAATACAAGGCAACAAACTTGTGTACATCTATATTTGCATGTTTATACCTGGAATGGTGCCATGTATAGGGATAAACAACTGATTACTTGATTATGGCTTCTACATTTCTATTTATAAATGGGAAAATTGCATACTATTTTATTATCAGTTAATCTTATTTATCTTACACTGAGTTAAGCTTTGGACATGGTAGCTAATTTTTTAAAAAATATGAATATAGATGATTTCACTTCTTAATTTCAATTTAAAGTAATAAAGGAGGACCTTTACATCTGTATGTGCATATATAGAAAGAAGCAACATTCGATGTGACAGAATGTGGAACCCAAGATATTGTCTTAGAATAGATTAAGTATGGAGGACAGAATTTATCAGTTCTTCCCCTCTCTATAGGATTGCTGTGTTCTTATTTTAGAATTCTCATCTTTCCCAACTTTCTTTCAGTTATAGGAACCATGTTTTAATTCTAGCCATTAAATTGTAAACAAGAATTGCTGATTAAGATTTCTCATAAAGCTTTTTGACAAGAGATGGTCTTTGTTCATATGCTGATTTTCTCTTTCCACTCTTCTACTCTACCTTTTGTCTGCTTGGAACTCAAACATGGTACTGGAGATGTAGCAGAAATATGACAAGTAGGACAATGATAATAGAGCAAAGTATGTGACAGTGAGCATAATCCCAGTTAAGTCATCTATTGGAAATTTGGCTCTTCAGAACTAGCTGTGCTTAAAAGGCTAAGTAGGGCAAAGTAAATATAACAGAATGACAGAAATTAAACTAAACATGCTACGGTATAGAGCAGACTGGACTTTACAGACTGTTTCAGAAATTAAGGAGAATTTATCACAGAACAAAGTTCTTAATGAAGCACTTAAAGTATTACTTTCATCCACCACTTCCAAGGAGATTAACGTGTATGAACAATAGGTCTGAGAAATACTTTTTTATTAGCTGAGTATCAAAGAAAGAAAAATAAAAACACTTCCAAAATGTTTATTAGATAATCTTTTTAGTTAAATCACCACCACATATGTCAATTAATTAAAATGCATAAAACTTTACAAGAAAGCACTAATAAATAATAAAAATCAATGAATTTCTCAAATAGCTATTTCTTGGATATAAATCACTCCATTACATCTGGAGAAAATGACAGCGCATGCCATCTGTTCGTATGTCCCCATGAATAATATATCAGCCCACTCATAATAACCCTGCTTGTACAATTTCAGATATTGTCCATTGCCTACCTTCCAACAACAGTGTGTGTTTCTGAGTCTCCTCACTCATTCTTAGGAAAATTTTTGGTAGAGTTTTGAAGTCTGTTTCAAGTGGATGTCATTCACTTTGTGTAAATCAGTTGATATCTCAATGCCTTACTTTCTTTATCTTGGCTTCTCAAATTAGAGTTCACATACTGATAGGGACATGATATAATGTACTATGGTATCAAGCCATAGGAGACTCAAATAATTTTATATTAAGAATGAATTATTATAGACAAAAAATGGCAAAAAGCTCTATGACTTTATGCATTAAATTTCCAAAATAACGCAACCAATAGATTGTTAAGGAAAAGTTTCACATCCTGATCTCTGAGTAATTAATGGGAAAAGGGACATTATTTCTTATTCACAGCCTACTCATATATTACTTTATTACCATAATTTCTGATTTCTCTCTTTAATTTACCTTCTTATTTTGGAATACCAAAGGTTAATTTAAAATAATTCTCAGGGCGCCTGGGTGGCTTAGTTGGTTAAGCGTCTGACTTTCACTTAGGTCATGATCTCACGGTTCGTGGGTTCGAGCCCCGCGTCGGGCTCTGTGCTGACTGCCAGCTCAGAGCCTGGAGCCTGTTTCAGAGTCTGTGTCTCTCTCTCTCTCTGACCCTCCCCTGCTCACGCTGTCTCTTTCTCTCTCTCCTAGAAATAAATAAAAAAAATATTAAAAAAAAAATAATTCTCAAGATATTTATTTGCCATTTTCAATTATTTCTTGAGTTACTTAATACATTTCCAGAGCAGAGAGCTCTGCAAAGTACTTCACTTTTAGGTATGTTACCTCTCAGCTAAAAGTACCTTTAATACCTCTGTCCCTGTGCTCCTGTGCCCAAATGTTACGTTTTGTTACCTGGGACAATGGAAAGAGTCCACACTAAACATTTACCTGGGAGTTGAATGAATGATCTTTTTGTCCTCCAGCTATAGAACACAGATGAAAAGGAAAAGCTGGGAGGTGGGAGAACGTCCCCAGAGCACTGACTCCGGGAGCAGCTCACAGGCTGCTGTCTGGACCAGTTACCTGACACTGGACAGATAAGTGCCCAAAGCTGCCATATAGGGAGCTGACCACTGTATGTAGTATTATGTTCTCAACACTTGTGGGCTTCCTTGGGATCTGTACATCTTTTTTAAAATAAATTTTTGAATGTTTATTTTTGAGAGAGAGAGACAGAGTACAAGTAGGGGAGGAGCAGAGAGAGAGGGAGACACAGAATCTGAAGTAGAATGTAGGCTCTGAGCTGTCAGCACAGAGGCTGACATGGGGCTCAAACCCATGAACCATGAGATCATGACCTGAGCCAGTCAGGCTCTTCACTGACTGAGCAACCTGGGTGTCCCTGTATCTGTACATCTTTATCAGAAATCTTAAAGCTGAGAATAAATTAAAATAGTAACTTTGATTTTACTCTAATATCCAGTAATTTTGATTATATCTAAAATCTAGATTTTAGTCTAATATCCAGTATTCATTCCCTCCAAATAAATAATATCAAATAGATTATAATTGGAAGGTCTGTATCCTTAACTTGCTATTCTTAGTGTTTGGCAAGTAACAAGTACTTAATAAATCCTCGTTAATGATGATCAGATGTTTAACTTAAATAATAAATAATAGCTGTTGGTGCCTTAGGTATGTGTGAACTATGTAGAAAATTTCCTTGGTTATTTATGAGACCCAAATGGTAGAAAATAGTTATCCAAGGAACAAACTGTTATTAATCATACCTCCCCCAAAGGAATATCCCTTCCAATAATTAATTCATCTTTTGGTTTGTTTTGTTTTAATTCTATTCATTATTTAGGTTACAAAAGTGAGCCATCAAACTTAGAAAGCTGTTGGATAAGATAGGCCTGGACAGCCTGACTTTGGTCTCTTATGAATCACACATAGTATTTTCTGTCTACTTTTAATTGTGGTTTCCTGTGGAGCATGTAAAGGAAAAGATCAAGATGACAGTCCAGTGAAATTACATAACATGGATGAGGTCAAAGATACACAGTTCAGTGTTATCATTCAGAGGACATATAAGGCCCTAAAATTCCAAAATCTAATTTATTTTTTTAAATATTTATTTATTTTAGAGAGAGAGAGAGAGCGAGGGAGCGTGGGAATGAATGTCAGAGAGAGAAGGAGACACAGAATTCCAAGCAGGATCTATGCTCTCAGTGCAAAGCCCAATACAAGCCTTAAACTCAGGAACCATGAGACCGTGACCTGAGAGGAAGTCAGACGCTTAACGAACTGAGGCACCCAGGCAACCCTCTAAAACCTAAGTTATGTGACAAAGCTTGTAAAAGTAAAAGAAAAATAGCAAATCATAAGTCTAGCTTCTGTCTCTCTCTAGAACAGGAGGAACCATACCAAATGAATCTGTTTGAGTTATAAAATTGAGACTATAACCTCATGTAATCAGAGTGAGTTTAGTTTCCTTCAAATAAAAAATTTTATGTGAGTACTTTTCCAATAACTTAAAATATTTTAAAAACATTTTATATATTTTAAAATTTTTATGTTTTATTTTAAGTATATTTTATGGAGTGCCTGGGCACCTCAGATGGTTCAGCATGGAACTCTTGATCTCAGCTCAGGTCATGACCTCACGGTTTGTGAGTTCAAGCTCCGCATGGGGCTCTGTGCTGGCAGTACAGAGCCTGCTTGGGGTTCTCTCTCTCCCTCTCTCTGCCCCTATAGAGCCCACATTCTCTCTCTCTCTCTCAAATAATAAGAAAAAAGAAGTTCAAATTATTAATCTTTCATTATGATTCTTTTTAAATTTTGTTTGGGAAATCTTGTCTACCACCAAGGTCATGATACCATCCTTTGTTTTCTTCCACAGGGTTTAAAGTTTTCACTATCACGGTTCTCCTTAATTCATATATTAATGTTTTTATTCACAATACGATTAAATATAAGATTTCAAGTAAAAAAATTTTAACATTTATTTACTATTGAGAAACAGAGACAGAGCATGAACATGGGAGGGGCAGGGAGAGGGGGAGACACAGATTCCAAAGCAGGCTCCAGGCTCTCAGCTGTCAGCACAGAGCCCGAGGTGGTGCTTGAACCCTTGAGCAGTGAGATCATGACCTGAGCCGAAGTCAGACACTCAACCAACTGAGCCACCCACACACCCCAAGATTTCAATTTCTATATATATGTGCACTCAGTTCACTTCCATAGCCCCTTGTGTATCCGCAGATGCTGCAGCCTGCTTGGCTGCATGTTATGTAATGGGAACAAGTCGGGCTCCTTTTTCTCTGCCGCTGGTCTTTTTCTCTCTTCCGGACCCTGCAATGACTTCATGTTGCTGCCAGTAGTTTCTGTTTGTGTGTCAGGACAAGTCTCATTCTTTTTTTCTTCTGCAAGAGAAACACTCTTATGTAACTGTTAGACTAATAACACCAAGTTCCACAAAAGTAAGGTTAGAATTTTGTTTAGAAAATCATTTACTCCATTTATCAATTTTGGAAGCAAAGTTAGTTTTATACTGAGCGCTGCAATGCAGGATAGAGTCTTATAGAGATATTCCTTATAGTCTTTCTATAGAGTTGCTTGTCTCCCCTGCTCCCAAAAGCTTAAAGAGCTTTAAGAAAAAAATGACCACTGTCTATTTTATATATTTTTTATACTGCCTCTTATCTTTCAAATTTATTTTTGGTCTAAAACAGTGTTATTAAAGTTTGTACACTTGTCTAATTTCTAAATAGCATTATTAAAATCTCTTCATTAAAATACATCTGTGTTGGGGCGCCTGGGTGGCTTAGTTGGTTAAGCGTCCGACTTTCACTTAGGTCATGATCTCGCGGTTCGTAGGTTGGAGCCCCGCGTCGGGCTCTGTGCTGACTGCCAGCTCAGAGCCTGGAGCCTGTTTCAGTCTGTGACTCCCTCTCTCTCTGACCCTCCCCTGCTCACGCTGTCTCTCTCTCCTAGAAATAAATAAAATATTAAAAAAAAAAAGAGTTAACATATGAGCAGGCATTGAGAGATTCACATATGTATTGCCCCAAGTCACCAACTTCCCTGGGGTAGAATGGGATCCAGGCTGGGTCGGTGTTCCCACCCCTACTGCTCTGCTGTGCCTCCCGCCATACATGAAGAATGACTTCAACACTTTGGTATTTAATACATATATAAATACCAGTTCAAAAGACCAATTTTAAATAATTTCAATTGCAATTTGAAACTAGGAAATTTATGTTGATGGATTAAAAAATGCTTGCACCTTGATTTAGGCCAACACTAAGGATTAGTATAGAAGACAGTCAATTTCATATCCACACAAATATATTCCAGACATGAAAATCTCCCAAAAACACTATTAACTTTTACTCATAGAGTATTTTTATACAATATTTTCACTGTACTTTGATTTAGGATTGGCATATCCATAATCTTCATGGCAGACCTACAGTTCTGTTATGCCTCCCATCAGGGCAGTGGGATTTAGGAAATGTCCCATCGAGGGGTGCCTAGGTGCCTCAGTTGGTTAAGTGTCCGACTTCGCTCAGGTCATGATCTCACAGTTTGTGGGTTCGAGCCCCATGTCGGGCTCTGTGCTGACAGCCAGCTCAGAGCCTGAAGCCTTTTCAGATTCTGTGTCTCCCTCTCTCTCTGACCCTCCCCTACTCATGCTGTCCCTCTCTCTCTCTCAGAAATAAATAAAACATTTTTAAAAAATAAAATCAAAGTCTTAAAAAAAAAGGAAATGCCCCATCAAGCCTTCCAATTAACTCTGCATAAAATTAACTCCCAGTCAAAATGAGGGCCTTGATGAAGATATGCTAATTTTTTTCTCTACTGACATTTTTATATTTGACGTAGATGATACATTGATAGATGGATCTCTAGTCGATTAGAGCCTCCAGTAAAAGACATTTATTTTGATGATCATGCTTCCTCATCTGATCCAGTTGCCTTTGCCCAGATTCTTTCCTGACATCCACCTTCAGTATCAAGTCCTATCTCCAAAACCACCTCAACATGCTTTTGCTGCCCTGGCTAATCATCTCCATATTTATACTCTTGGGAAACATATTATCAGTAACAGATGTCTCAAATTACAGCTCAACATGACAGAGAAAGATTAGACTGAGAAAATGGGATGTTTATAAACTTTCCAGATTCATTGTGGAATTGAATTTCCTTTTTCATTGCTGCAAATGATTTGTCTTTAAGCCTCCCACCTGTGAAATAATAAGAACTGTATGCTGGATTGTCTCCTTGTTCCTAACACAGAACTCACTCTTACTGATAGAAGGGTAAGAGAGTCTCTCATTCTAACATCAGTCATCAGTTCCTCATGCAGAGGTCTTGAAAATCTTGTAGCTTCCTAAGACATAAGAGCACTAGCATATTTTATTCTAATATTTGGTCCTTGACCCTGGTTCCTGACACAAAGCTCTTAAATCTCTTGGAATTTCCTAGGAGATAGGAGTGGTTTTTTTTGTTGTTGTTTTGTTTTAATGAGGTAACTCTTGATGGGCTCCTGGATGGGCCTGATCATCCATGACTAGAAGTTTAGGATTTTCAGCCCACTTCCTATTGTCCAGAGAGAGGAGAGGGGCTGGAAATTGAGGTAATTCTAGATCATGCCTGTGTGATCAAGCTTCCATACAAGCCCACACATATAGGATTTGGAGAGCTTCTAGGCTGATAAACATGTCTACACACTGAGAGGGTAGTGTGCCCCAACTCCACAGGATAGAATCTCCTGTTTTCTGGACCCTTCCAGGACTTTCCCTATGTTATCTCTTCACTGGCTATTCATCTGTGCCCTGTGTCATAAAATTTCCTATAAGTAAATGGGAAAATATAAGTAAGTATTTTTTTGAGTTCTGTTAGCTATTCTCACAAATAATTGAATACATTGGAAGAGTTATGGGAATCTTTAATTTCTAGCCAAATTGGACAGAAGTTGTGAGTAACCTGGGGAACCACTACTTGGGATTGGCATCTTGAAGCCCATGGGACTGAGCCCTTAACCTGCAGAGTCTGGGTTAAGTCCAGTTAGTGTTATAATTGTCTTAAATTGAAGGACACCCACTGCCATTGCAGAATTTCTTGGTGTGAGAAAACAAATAAATGAAAACAGATTCGTTTTCAGGGGTGCCTGGGTAGCTCAGGTGGTTGAGCACCTAGTCTTGGTTTTAACTCAGGTCAAGATCTTGTAGTTTGTGGGACTTACTCTTTGTTGGGCTCTGTGTTGATAGTGAGGACCCTGCTTGGAATCCTCTCTCCTTCTCTCCTTGCCCCTCCCACCCCGCAACCTACTCACACACACTCTGTCTTATAAAAAATTTTTTTTAAAAAAACCTGGTTTCAGAAACATTATGAGTGTGGTAATAGTGTGAGGTGTGAGGGTAAAGGAGAAACACAGGGGAAGTGAGTTTTTCCTGAGTACCACCTTTCAGTTAATGAATGATCAACTTTATGACAAGGATCAACTTTACTATTGTTACTATTTATTTTCTTGTTAACTATCAGTAAACTATCAGCTCTTCTGTATCCTGTTCTTTTCTTTCATCTGCTGAGTCATAATAATAACTAGATCCAAATCAGGTCATCACTTATTGGTGTCTCTGCAAAATGGCTGGAAATATCCCAGTGTCTATTAACAAAGCGTGCACATACTTGTATAGTGTTTTTTTAATATATTTACTTATCAACCCCCTAAATGGCTTAACCAGAAAGCTGACCAGGTCTCCTGTGCCTACCTCTTCCCTATCGTATCCTTTTCAAATGCTTTCTTAAGGATTGCTGTACACATTTCTATATTTCTTAAAATCTCTCAGGTTCCTTGAGTTGTTTGAAAATATATCAATAAATATTTCTCTTATAACTAATTATTATCTATAAATGCTAAAGTCCATTTCCCATAGTTAAAAATTTTTAATGAATCTGTATTATATCTCAGTTCACCTTTGTTATATTGCTTTTATCCAGATAAAGTGACTAATTGTCCATTGCACCTTCCAATTTCAGTTTCAACAAAATACTTTGCTAATTTAAACTTTTTCAACCATAAGCAGAATAACATTATACTGTCCTTCTCAATTTATGTAGAAAATAATATACAAACTCTTAATTATTTTATTAGTCTATTATATGATAGAGATGATCCTGCAAGCAAAAAATAATGTAGAGACAGCAAGTTTTAACTCTGGGGGCATTTATCAAGTCACTGTGGCAAGTGCCTTCTGCATATAAATTACAGTCATTGTCAAGTACATTCAGATAATGTGAGCAAAACATAATGCAGTTAAAGTAAACCTCTTTCCAGCTGATGAAACACTTGAGATGTCTATTCTTCTGGTCTTGGTTATTCAGAGGCTGCTATTAGACACTAGGGTTGCTCTTGGCCCCTTGCTCAGTGTGGCAGATCACTTCCTCAAGACCAGCAGGAGAACTTCTCCAATCTCTTAAAGAAGAGTCTAGCATCCTCCAATGGTTCACCTCATCAAATCAAACCACCCAGGATATTCATGATTTTATTTAAAATCAGCTATTTGAGTGGCACCTGGATGGCTTAGTCAGTTAAGCATCTGACTCTTGATTTCTACTCAGGTCATGAGCTCATGTTTATGAGTTCAAACCTCACACTGGGCTCTGTGCTGATATTGCGGAGTCAGCTGTGGATTCTCTCTCTCTCCTTTGCTCTCTGCCCCTTCCCCACACGTGCTTGCTCCCCCCATCCCATAAATAAATTTTAAAAATTAAGTCAACTAATTTGAGATTTTAATAATGTCTGCACACCCTTTCAGCTTTTTCATATGATATATGAAACCTAACCGTTTGAGTGAGTCCTACCCACGCACTGGGGCAAGGAATCTTGAAAGCCATCTCAGAATTCTGCTCACGAGTGATGCCAGTCCTAGCATTCAATCCAGACTCCATGGATCATCTAGCTTTTCACTGTTTTAGAGACTAAGAGTCTTATTAAAGCTGAGAGAGTCAGGGTTATTTAAATATATCCTTCAATTTTGTCCTTTTTTTATAAAAATGCTAGAAGCATCTCATGAGCTCCCTATTAGAAATCTCTTGTTTTGAAACAATCCAGAATATCAAGAAGCAATGCTAAACTTACAATGTATAGTTGCTAAGCTGTATTTTCTATTCCATTTTTCTTATCATATATTTTAATTACAGTTCACCTCATGAGTCAGATCTGTGTTCTGCCATTTTTGTTTCCTTAAGAAAGTATTTAAATAAAAATTTGCACTTAATTTTAAATAATGATCAGAGTCTTAAGCCAATTATTTGCCCTCAAAAGAAAATCTAGGTTAGTTCCTACACTTAAGACAATGTATCATTAAATAAAGCAAAAATGGATAAAATATAGAATCATATCCAAATAAATTTTACTGATACTTCATGAGAACATGGCATAGCAGAAATGCATTCAGTTATGTAAGTTACAAGAAAAATAAAATATTATTGAAAGTGTTATCTAAAATGATTTTAATGCTACTATTTTAGGTATTTGTTGTAATTATTAAGTGTATTATTAACCAGGAAACACAGAAGTTTGACATTTCATCATTGACAAAGCAAAGCACAATTTTAGTCTAGAGATAGGAAGTGGAAATATGAGATCAAGGTATTTTTTATGCATAAAGTCTGCCTTAATTATCATGATGAACTAATTTCCACTGGATTTACTAGATAATTATTCCATTCTCAATCAATTCTTCATTTAAGAATGCAATCTAATGTTATTTCTTTATTTTAGAATGCTATCATTACAAGATTTAAAATGTGTGTGTTTATATATTTTTTTCATTCCATAGTATTGGAACATAAAGAAAAATGTCTGCCAAAATTTAATCTGTATCAGGGCACCTGGGTGGCTCAGTTGGTTGAGCATACAACTCTTGATTTTGGCTCAGGTCAGGATCTCACGGTTTGTGAGATCGAGTCCCGCGTCAGGTTCTGGGCTGACGTGTGGAGCCCGTTTGTGGTTCTATCTCTCTGTGCCTCCCCTGCACGTGCATGCACATATGTACTCTCTCTTTCTCTCTCAAAAAAATAAATAAATAAATTTGATATGTATTATTAATAATACTTCACTTAATTACAGATTCTCAATATTATTTGAGGTTTTCATTTTAGTTCCCTAAATCTTTGTGGAGTGCTAACTATGTCTGGTGCAGAAGAGACAAAGTGTTACATTTATGGTCCTCATGTGAGTCTAGTCCTAAACCTGTCTAACAAGTTGCTAAAGTAGGACAGCATCATGGTTACATGGTAGTCAGATCCCTCCTTGTGCTCCTTGATGAAAGGTACTCAAGAGGTGATAAAACCATAGGCTCTCCTGTGCCAGTCATTTTACCTTGAGCACAAAGTTCACCATAATTAAATAAACACCATTAATGGACCTTAAACTCTTAAAATTGCAATTCTGAGATTGATCATAAACCAGAAAGAGAGACCAACTGAATTGATTGATAAATTGATTTTTAGAAGGAAAAGGATTTATAAAGCAAAGTTTTGCAAGCCTTACAGACTGTTTGGCATAGAGTTACATGTTGACTTTATTTTTTAATATTTTTAAGGTTCTGTGAAAGGAGCCAGTTTTAGACTAACAAAAGAATAGTAGTGCTATATCCTTAAAAATTAGGAAGATTCATTAAAAAAAAAGAGGGGGGAGCGCCTGGGTGGCTCAGTTGGTTGGGCATCTGACTTCGGCTCAGGTCATGATCTCACCGTTGGTGAGTTCGAGCCCCATGTTGGACTCTGTGCTGACAGCTAGCTCAGAGCCTGGAGCCTGCTTCGGATTCTGTGTCTCCCTCTCTCTCTGACCCTCCCCTGCTCACACTGTCTGTCTATCTCTCTCTCTCTCTCCCAGAAATAAATCATTTAAAAAAATTTTTTTTAAAAATTAGGAAGATTTTAGACTGATAAATGAGACTCAAGTTTAATATAGGGTTTTTTTTTTTAGATCTAATTCTGTCATATATTTCATGCAACAGTAAGGTGATAGCTGTCAAATGCTTTACAAAGTTTTGTCTTATGGTTTTGTTTCAGTAAGTGAAAATAACTTAAATTGTAGAGAAAACTTCATATTTATATTAGAGAAAGTTTGTGTGACTATACAATGCAAAGAAGTGACTTGAGGAAAACCTCAAACACTTGATTTTGCCATAAAACCTACCATCCATTGTGGCTTGTCCATGTGGCCAAAATGCCATCCTTCAGAGTATGATTTTCATTCATTCTTTGAGCAGATGTGAAAGCATGTATGTTTTGTGTTGCCGTAATTGGCACATTAACTGCATTTTGGTGAATGTGTGCATCTAGATGCAGGGTCTTTTGAACATCTGTCTTGACAACCCTAGCATTACGGAATCTAGCTGGAAATTTCAAAGTATTGTTCTTGTCAGCAGAACACTGATGGTATGTCACTGCCAAGCACGTCTTCCCAGATGTGAGCTGCTATATGTTTCTAAGGAGATGTTAATGCAGTTGGTATGGACAGACAAAACAGGAGACTGTTTCCAACCCCTGAATTTAGTGCACATGCACTTTCCCTCCCTCCCGTACTGTATGGTACGGTGAGCATGTGGCTGCTGTTTCTGAGTCCCTGAGCCAAACAGAACGACTCAGTCGGGAGCTAATATTTCAGTATTGTGAAATACAATCAAATGAGCTTATTCTAGTCCTGAGAGCTGTAAAACATATTTTCACAAAGACTCTAATATGTTGGTCTTCTCTGAGGAGTACCTTCTTTGCAAAACAACGCCACTGCATATTTTTATATAAAACACATAGATTTGGGAAAGCCCCAGCAGAAATGAGATTGGATGAACACTATCCTTGCACTGACTCTTCTAAGAACATTCAAAAGTAGAGGACTTTTGAGTTCACATAATGACCTGATAGTGACTTCTAGGTAGAGATCTCTATGTGGTATAAAAGTGTTAGTACTCTGGGTATGTCCATGTAGGAATTTTAATTCAGTTGACAATACTTAAACCACACAGGTCTAATCAGGCTCAGAGAACTAACTCGTACCCACTCTCTCCACACAGCCCCCACCAGGCGTGAGGCACAATTTTCCTTTGTGATCATCACTTGACAGTATCTGGAAACATTTTCCACTGTAGATTTTAAGGCATAATTATTTACAATAAAATGGCCCAATAAATTTTATAAACTCAGAGAACACCATGTGCATAAGACTGGGAGCAGGTTTATTCCAAATCCTGGATTGACTCCTCTGTCAGGAACACAAATTTGGCATAAGCTTGGTACCTATTACATACTTCGTAATGAGAACAAGTTTCCTAATGAAAAGAATTTGGAAGAAAAAAGATTACAGATTTGTTAATAAACAAAGCTTAACAAACAACATATGTAATTACTCTGCTGCTTAATTAAATAGAGTCTTTTATTAGCGTACACACCTCTGCTTACAGGACTCGCTACCCCCTAAGTCACTCATTTCCTAGCAGAGTTCTCTCTGTAGTTAGACTCCTTGGATGCTCTCCATATTGGGGTTCACTTTAGCGTGTTCATGTTGATACTCCCCCCATAGTAATTATGACACAGTGTTGCAGGATGAGTGAGATTTCATGATGAAATGTCCAAACAGACTTTATAGCTATGTGTTTCACTTTGGAAGACAGGGAATTTAAAACCATTCCTTTCAAAATATTCTAAATCCTCAATTCTAAGTATATACTGGCATGAGGTTGTAGTATTTTAAGAATTCAAAGCACAATATCACTGTCATTGTCAAAACTAGAGGAATATCGTTCACACATGCTAGTCCTGACAGAACAGTGCAATCAGGGAATTTTATTCAAAGGCTCTTTGAACTATATTTTATTCTGGAAACTTTTATATTTTAAACAGGTCATTTTTATTTATTTTGTTTTTATTTAAAGAGGTTATTTTCTCCAAACATATCTGATAACAGGTCTATCCATTCCTGTTCAGAAATAAGCTGATGTTCAACTAAGTAGGTGAAAAATCATAAAGGTATCAATAATAATAGATAGTAGGGAAAGAGCTCTTACTACATGCCAGATGCTACAATATTATATATATTTAGCTTTGATATGTTTAAACTGTGTGTGTGTTTCAAATGTCAACATAATCCAAATTATTTTAATTTCCCACATAAGAGTCAAAATATCTTATCCACTTTTGGCCAATTAAAGCCAGCTCAAGTAACAGTGCTGTTGACAAATTTATTCCACTTACACACTTTAAACGAATATTTAATATTTTAATACAGTAAAAAAAATAAGAAAACCAAAATGGTCATTCCAACATTTCATAAGCCTGAAGTTAATCATCATTAATAAGTTTTGTTGGGTGTGCGATTCTGTTGTTATAAAAAGATATATGTGTACAAATATTAATTATTTCGTACATTTGTGTCTCAAGTGGCACAAAGGCATCTGGATCAGCCATCTGATGACTGCACAGTGCTGCATGGTCTTCAGCCCCATCATTCGCTCAAACCGCTCCCGATCCGTGGGTGTTTTGGGTGTCGTCTGTATTTGACTTACAAAAATGCAGTGACCTTACTGAGTATGTTTGTGGTGGGGAGATGGTGTCTGTCTTTCAGTCCAAGAGAACTTTCATTAGAGTGTCTGTGGAGTTACTCATACTAGTGAGCTTAGCTGGTCAAGGGGAACGTGTATCTAGACTATTTAGCCTAGACTTTTAGGCTGCTTCATTGTAAGGTCCAAACAAAGAGTCAGTGTGTCTTCCCAGTAGCAGCATAAAGTGGCTGTTTTCTCAGGTTTTCACCAGTACAAGGCATTCTCTCACATTTTAGAATTACTGCCTGGTTGTTCCAAAATGGCACCCCATTTTCCTTTGACTTAACCAGAATTTTCCTGATACTTTTTATAGTGTCTTAATTGGTTACTTGTAAATGTTTGTCATTCATATTTTTCTGATATCAGCATTTAATAACTTCAGCAAAGGCACTGTGTTAGCCATACTAGAAATTAAATTTATTTAATTCTCAAAATCAATCTAAAAAGTAAGCACCATCCTTATTCCTATTTTACAGACAAAGCAGTTGGGACACAGAGGTTGTGGGGCCTGCTACAGCTCATCCATTAAGTCATCGCTCTAGTTGATGACTAGTCGACACAAAATTAGGAAGCCTGGTCCCAAGACCATGCTTTTAACCTCTACAGTGTGATTATCCTGCAGAAGGCAAGGATGACTCAATGGGTATTGATTTTCCAATAAATAACTATAAGATTAACTCTGAGGATTGTCATAAAACCTAGTTTTCTTTCTAAATAAAATTATACATAAAAACATGCAGGAATTATCAAATGCATATATGTATTTTTGATTGTTTAGAATAAAAGATTAATAAGATAAAATCAGACACATGTTAAGAACTATCACAAATGTAGCAGGTGCTACATTTCACAGTGAGCTGTGATATATATCATATTTATATGATAAATATATGCTAATAAACATAGAGGAGCATTAGTAATTAAGCTCGAAAGTTCAGAGGAAACTTCCTGAAAGTGATGGTGCTTTTGATGACTCTTCATCTATACCAGTGGCTGTTAATGAAAGCACAAAGTAGAAACACTGAAGAGAATGGACATGTAAGGTCATGGTGTGGGTGGCATGGACACAGTTTGGTACAAATAAATAACCCACTTCAAGATGAGACATGAGGTGAACCTTGATAATCCAGGAGTTAGGGCATGGATCATATAGCAGAGACGTTACTGCTCACCAGTATCCACATGCTTCTCCACACACCACCTGTGCTCCAGGCCCACATATGGCACCCATCTTTCTCTTTGACGCTAGAGCCACATGGTCCACTGTAAACTCTTAGCCATTGTCTATTTTGTCACCACATCCCTTCTCCAAGTTCATGATGTTCCCTCTTTGTGTCCCTTTTGTTTTCGGTAAGAATACTTAACATGAGATACACCCTCTAGACAAATTTTAAATGCCAATTTTAGGCATGTGTTGTCTAGCAGGTCTCTTCACCACATTCATCTGGCATAACTGAAACATTTTACCCAATGAACAGCAGCTCCCTGTTTCTTCTTCCTCCAAGCTCATGGCAACCTTCTATTTTGTGACTAGACTGCTATATGGATAAGAAATATATGGTATATATGTATACAGTGGAATATTATCCAGCCTTAAAAGAAAAGAAAATCCTGTAATTTGCAGCAACGTGGATGAACCTGGAGGACATTATGCTGAGTGAACCGGTCACTCGCTGTGAAATGAGCCGGTCACAAATGCTGCATGGTTCCACTGATGTGGGATCTAAAATAGTCAGACTCATAGAATATTTCTGTAACTGACTCAAGTCGTAAAGCTAGTGATTGGCAAAAGTGTAATTCCAACACAGATCTATGATTCCAGATCCCAAGCATTAATCAGATGAGCCTTATGTTTTAGATAAAATCAGCCTCTCTAGTAACAAAGCACTGAAATGACATTTATGAGGCACTCCTAACCTGGGCTTATGCTTGATCTGAAAGTCAGTTTTGGAGGGAAGAACATTATGCCTACCTACTTAGGTAAGCTCATGAAATTCAGTACCTTTTGTCTTGATCTCCAATTTGCTCTAAGAATGTGTCTGTGAGGATGGGACCTCTCCTCCTGCTGAGCAGTGAGTTCTGAGTGGCCAATTTATTTCCCTGGTTGTTATTAACCTGGGCAGCCTGGATGTTCAGGTACCCCTGAAGGATACACTTGTCACCATTATGAGCCACCATCTTACAGGAGCACAGATTGGGAGAAAGTGTATTGTTCCTCTCAACCTCTAGTGATTTATTTTTAGAACATACAGTAATATTATTTCAGGCTATAAATCATATGTAAAAATCTGACAAAGTACATTTAAATACTATGATACTTGTGTGGATGAGCACTGGGTGTTACATGGAAACCAACTTGACAATAAACTATCTAAAAAATAAAATAAATACTATAATACTATATAGTTTTTCTAGCTAAAGAAACATGTCTCCTTACACCTACAAAGGGAAGGATGAGTTGTCAAATAGCCCCCAATACAGTATCCACTGGCCTGTATGTGTATAACTTATAAGATCACCATGCAGTTTTATGAATCTTACATGAAATTATTCATTCTTTAAAAATCTTTTGATTATTTTTTTACTTATTTCTTTAAATATTTATTGGAGATATTTTATAGCAGTTTTGTGAAAACTTAAATATAATAAAGTAATAAGGGAAAATGAGTAAGAATAATTGATTCCAAATAACACTGTGTCAAAAAAGAGATGCTTATAGCAGGAGCATTGTTAGTGGACAGCACACTCAACTGAGAGTCAAGGGTCTTGAATATCATTCTCAACCCTAGTGGTAACTGTTTTTTGAATACTGGACAATTAATGACCATTGTGTATTCCAGACTCCTCAGTTATACAATGAATGCAGAAGAGAAATTTACTGATTCTTATAAAGACCAACAATTTTATTTTTCTTCTGATATTATTGATGACCACAGATTTCATGAGATTCTCCACTTATTTATCCCTATATGGAGTAGATCCTGTACTTACACTCAGTGCAGGTCTTATACTGCATCTTGATTATTTCTTTCCTCATCTGTATTCTTCATTAGAAGCTACAAAATATATGTCCTCTTGAGTAGTTTATTGCTATAGTTTACTGCCTAATGAAATAACAAATTTTTATCTCATATCATGCCACAGTAATTTAATACAATTTTGGTTAGCAAATACAGGACACAAGTTTCAGTTACAGAATCAAATAATTTGTTGTTATTGTCTTTTTCGTAATATTCATTGAGCTTCGTGACACTGCTTCTAAGTAATGGTGATTACTGGCCCAGACATATTGTGTCCAGTGATTTATAAGGTTGCCTGTAACCACCTTCCATCATCTTTTTTGGCCTCTGTTTATTCACCAGATACCAAAACAATTTCCTCAAAGCAAGTATCCAAGGACTTCAGGAAAAAAAATTTTTTTTTTCTTATATGCTAGCTTTTAAATGTTGTGGTTCACATCAAGAAGAGCTTATCTAAAAGTTTGCATCCAGACTTACATGGAGCCAATGAAGCAAATGGATTCTGGCTGTGGAAATCTCGAACCTCTCAAAGCAGAGGGTCCCCATGGATTTCCTGTCACCAGTGCAACAGACATCATGGCTTAGACCAACACAAATGTGTCATCTTACAGTTCTAGAGGTGGGAAGTCAGAAATAGGTATTACTGGACCAGAAATCAAAGTCATCATTGCTGTGTTCCTTTTAAGAAACTCTAGTCTTGCCCTTCTGGTGTCTGGTCTACCCCCAATTCTGGGCTCATAGTTCCATTCTTTGAACCAGCAGTCACCAGTTGAATCTTTTTCTCTTAACATCCCTCTAATGGGGACCAACCCCTTCTTTCCATATTGAGAGTCCCTGTGTCTACATTGTCCACACCTATATAATCAAGATAATTTCCCTCTTCTAAGGTCAGACAATTGGCAACCTATATTCCACCTGCAATGGGGAATTCTCTTTACCATGTATCAAACATATACACACGTTCTGGGGATTAGGACCTGAACATTTTTGGGAGGCCATTATTCTGCCTAGCAGAGGCACAAACCACAAGTTATTATGGATATTGGGTTGTCATTAAAAGAACTATTTTCTGGAGGACCATTTTTTAATGAGCAAGCCAGCATCAGTAGCTCATTTAGTCAGTGAAGTTTTTCAGAGTGTTCAGATTAAAATCAGTCATGGTGACTGACTGATGTCAGCTTCCTATAGATTATAAATGTTGAGGACCCAGGTGCTCTGAGAGGGATTAGCTCGAACATGGAAAGGTAGCTGAACTGGAGAAAACAGAAATGGAAAATTTTAAAACTCAAGAATGTTTCATAACTACATTTATCATAAAAAGGACCTCTTATATATAGTAGGAATACATGTTACAAAGTTTAAATGGCTAATTTACTCATGAGAAAAGGCACTAAAATCTATATTCTGTTTTTATACCTCAAAAGGAGAAAATATTTTAAAATAGGAAAATATAGCACAATTAGCCAAAATACACATCAAAATGATATTTCAAAATACTGTATTTTAAGAAAACATATTTTTGAGATGTTCATGAAAAATGTGCTTTTCCCCTCTGCGGAACACATATTAAACCTAAGCTAGAGTATTTCAAGTGAAACAGGAGAAATCCCAATGTACGAAGGGGTGGTATTTATTCTAGAATTCATATTACTGATGCTGTTCATCACACACTTAAACACGTCCTCCTGTTTGGGGAGAAGAGAACAGATGTATCTGCTACGAGTCTCTCTCGTAGATAATATATTGCTGAGCTGCCATGTGTAGAGATTAAGCTGACTGGCATTCTGGCTGGTGCTGACATTACAGAAAAAGTGGTGGAAGTCAGACCAGTGTCTGCATAACTGCTAACTAGCCTGGTCCTTCAGTAGTCAGATGAAATTACTGAGGTTTTCATCAATGAGATCTCAAAGACTTTTGTGAGATACATAATCCAGTGGTGCAAGATTCCATCATTGGCATTCCTACAACACTTTATACTTAAGAAATTAAAATTATTTTATTACCCCATTTTGGAGTTGAGAAAATTAAATGCCAGAAAGATCAAGACAAAGTTACACAGACAGAGACAGAACCCCGGAATCATTCACAGCTTACTTGGTACAGAATTTGTATCTCTTAATGCAACCTGGACCAATAATGTAAACGCTATCCCCATAATGCAACCAAAGGGGGTTCAGGCAATAGAAAGTTGGTAAAGGCTCTAGGCAAGTTCACAGTTATCTTTCCCTTTGATATACATTTATCTAATTCAAATTAACCAGCAGATGTAGTCAGATAAGTCAAGTAAACATAACTACTAAAAACCATGAAACTAACAAAACTATAATTTCACATCCAGTAGAATACAGTTTAGTTCTTCATCAAGGATTTCTGCCATGAGAAAAAATTATCTAAATACTAAAGAACAAAATCTGTTTCAGCAATATGTGTGTTTTATTTGGTTTGAGTACCCTTGTGAGCTGAGCCAACATTCAGAAGACCAGGGACACATTATTAATGTATAAATTGTTTCTGATTAGCAGGACATCCTGTACAGAAGTGTTTATGTCTTTGCCACAGAAAGTTCTGGCCTTTAGCTGCACAGAATACTATTGTTAAAGAATGCCTGATGTTGGAATAATATTCAACTGATTTAATAGCAACACTTTAAATGAGTCCAAGCTGTAAAAGTAATTTCTTCTGCTTAATTACTTTTCTACAACTATATTTAGACATTCTAGCTCTGAATATTATATTATGTGCATTTATTTGCAGCATTTCTGCTGAGGTTTATTCATAGTATTTCCCCATTATCTTTAGGTGATACAAGTGATAGCATCATTTTATTGCCCATTTCAGTAAGTTTTGTATAAGCTCTAAAACACACAAAAGTACAGACAGATTATTATCTTCCTTTTTTAACCTAATACTTTATCTTTTCACTCAAGTTTATTTGTGTTGATTTTTAATATTTGAAGACATAAGTGGCATTTGAAAACCACTATTCCTCATGGATGTTTCCTTTTTCTAACTTTGTTTTCTAATTATTGCTAATTTCCTCTAAACAATACATTTTTCTCTTTTTCATTTTGTTTATATGATTTCAAATTTACATAAATCATTAATAATTCCCTTATAGTTATTACTCATTCTCACTACTTTAAAAATAATTTTTTAAACATTTATTTAGTTTTGAGAGAGCACAAGCAGAAGAGGGGCAGAGAGAGAGGGAGACACAGAAACTGAAGTAGACTCCATGCTCTGAGCTGTCAGCACAGAGCCCAACATGGGGCTTTAACTCACAAACCGTATTTCATGACTTGAGCCAAAGTCAGATACTTAACTGACTCAGCCACCCAGGTGCCCCCAGTCTCACTACTTTTAAGTATTTTTCCTGTTTGCTTCATTATACATATTATTTTATTAACATTAGAGTGACACTTAATGGTATCATGTTATTTTTAAATATAAAGTGACATAGGCATCATAATCTGTTAATATAAATAACTCAGGGTATATTTTTAAGAAAGGTACTTTTCCATAAGAAATCACATTACAATTATAAAAATAAAAAATACATTAACATGACTGTTCTGTAATTCATAGCTTATATTCAAATTCACCAATATACCCAATAATGTTTTTCATTCTTATTTTTTGTCCAGGATCCAAGTCAGTATCTCACATTGCATTTACTTGTTCCTTTAATCTCCTTAATCTAGAACAATTCCTTAGCCTTTCATTGTCTTTCAAAGTTACTCCATAGAATGGTCTCAGTGTGGGTTTGTCTGATAACTCCTCCTGATGAAACTTAGTCAGTGTGTTTTTAACAGAAATACTACAGAAATAGTGCCATGCCATCTCGAGGGTATCATATCAAGAGGCACAAGCTGTGGTTTTCATTACAGATGATGTGCACTTTGATCAGCTGGTTGATAGGGTGACCTACAGTTTTCTCCATTGTGTATTTACTACTTTGTCCTTTGCCATTAATAAGTAATTTTTGAGGATATACTGTGTATTTATCCAGGTGTGTTTTATTTATCGAGCTATCTTCTAGTTTTGGCTCTATTGAGTCAAACTCTTGCTTGACTCAGTTATTAATATGATGTCAAAATAGTATTTTCTAAGTCTGTTATTTTTTTTTTACTTTTATTAGTTGGCATCAAAAGTATTTTCCAAGTCTGTCATTTTTTTCTACTTTTATTATTTGGCATTCTACTATAAGAGCATTCTGTTCTTTCTTAATCATTTATTTTAATTGAGTAATTACTTATATCAATATGGACTCATTATTATAATTTATTCAATGGATTATAATACATTAATATTATTAAGGATTCTGATGCTCAGTTTATATCAGACTTAGATGGTGAGATGTCTTCTAGCCTTCTCCTATTCTTCCTTATGTCCCCATAATTTCTTGATCTCTTCTTAAATTTATGGTACAATGAAATGTTTTTTAATAGGGAATGATATTAGAAACCAAGATCTGAGATCAGAAATCTTTAACATTGTTAAAGTGTCCATACCACCCAAAACCACCTATAACTTCAATGCAATCCTTATGAAAATTCCAAGGGTATTTTTCACAGATATAGAAAAATATCCTAAAATTTATACATTTCCATGAAAGACTCCAAATAGTTACACCAATCTTGGTGAAAAAAACAAAGCTGAAAGCATCAGACTTCCTGATTACATGCCATATTACAAGCTGTAGTAATCATAGCTCTACAGTACTTATATAAAAACACAAACAGATCAGTGGATCACAAGTAAGATCCCAGGAATAAACCCACATGTATATAGTCATCTAATATTTGACAAGGGAGCCAAGAATAGTCAATGGGGAAAAGATAGTCTCTTCAGAAATGGTGTTGGTAAAGCTGGATTTCCACATGCAAAAAAATGACATTGAACCACTATGTGATGCCAACAAACAAAAATTAACACAAAATTAATTAAAGACTTACAAATAAGACCTGAAACCATCAAGCTCCTTGACATTGGTCTTGGCATTGGTCTTCTGGCTCTCACACTGAAAACACTAGCAATAAAACAAAAACAAATACAGGGGACTACAAACTAAGGAGTTTCTACACTGCAAAAGAAACCATCAAAAGCTGAAAAGGCAACCTACAGAGTGGGAAAGAATATTTGCAAGCCATCTATCTGATGAGGGGTTAATATACAAACTACAAAAAGAACTCATAAAGTAAAATAATAATCTAATTGAAAAATGGGCAAAGGATTGGAATAGATATTTTTCCAAAGTGATATAGAAATGGCCACAAGATTCCTGAAAAGGTGTTTAATATCACTAATCATCAGGGAAATGCAAACCAAAATCACAATGAAATACCACGTCATATGTGTCAAAAAGACAAGAGCTTACAAGTACTGGCAGGGATGTGAAAAAAGGGAATCATGGTACTCTATCAGTGGGAATGCAGATTGGTGCAACCACAGAAAAGAGGTTTCTCAAGACATTAAAATGAGAACTACAATATGGACCTGTAATCCTACTTCTGCATATATATCTGAAGTTAATGAAATCCCCATCATAGATGAAGAGATATGTGTGCCACCATGTTCATTAGAGCATTATTTACAACAATCTAAATGCCCATCAAAGAATGAATGCATAAAGAAGATGTGATATATATGAATGCAATATTATTCAGCCAAAAAAGAGAAGGAAATCCTACCATTTGCAAATACCATCAACATGTTGATGAAACTTGAAGGCATATGGTTGGGGAAATATGTCTGGCAGAGAAAGACAAACACTGTATGATTGAGTTAATTCATATGTGAAATCTAAAACAAAATGTCCTCAGAAAGATAGTAGATTGGTGGTTGCCAGGGGTGAGTGTGGAAGTGGAAAGGAAATGAGTAAATGTGGTCAAAAGGTACACACTTCCAATTATAAGATGAGTATGTTCAGGGATCCTATGTACAGTGTGGTGAGTATAGTTAATACTGTATTGTATGCTTAAAAGTTGCTTGGAGAGTAAACCTTAGTGTTCTCAGCACACCCACAAAAAGGTAAAATTATGTGAAGTTGTGGTTGTATGAATTAACCTTAATATGACAATCATGTATAATATATATGATTATATATATTTGATAAATATATCTAAATGATAAAAGTATCATGTTGTACAGTTGAAACTTATACAGCGTTGGGGCACCTGCATGGCTCAGTGAGTTAACCATCGACTGTTGATCTTGACTCAGGTCATGATCTCCCAGTTAGTATGTTTGAGCCCTACATCGGGCTTTGTGCTAACAGCACAAAGCCTGCTTGGTATTCTCTGTCTCCCTCTCTCTCTATGCCCTTCCCCTACTCACTCACTCTCTCATTCTTTCAAAATTAAGAGACTTAAAATAAATTAAAAAATAAACATATACAGTTTTTCATGTCAATTATATAAAGAGAAAAACTGGCTCAAATTTTTCTCATAATAATGACTCACTTGCTAAAGTTTTTATGGTAGTTTTAGATTTTCTAACCAATGCCAATAAAAATAACTAGACTTCCATAATTGTGTATAATCTTTCTGTATTTAAATTGATACTCTATATATTATTATATTCAAGATCAAGTTATTTTTTAATAAAATTTAAAAGTACTAATCAGAGGGGCCTAGGTGGCTTAGTCGGTTGATCGTCTGACTTGGGCTCAGGTCATGATCTTATGGTTTGTGGGTTTGAGCCCCATGTCGGGCGCTGTGCTGACAGCCAGCTCAGAGCCTGGAGCCTGTTTTGGATTCTGTGTCTCTCTCTCTCTCTCTCTGACCCTTCCTTGCTCATGCTCTCTCTCTCTCTCTCAGAAATAAATAAAACATTAAAAAAATAATAATAAAAGCACTAGTCACATGCAACATCAGACATCACATCAGACATCACTTGGCTAAAGGTGAAACCAGAAAGAGATTAGAAGTAATTCAAAGGCTTTTTAAGAAAGAACACTCTTTCATCCTCATGGCAGCGTGCACACCTGGAAAGGGAGAACCAGCATTTGCTTTACTGGTGATTAATCTCTACATTCAGAGTTTAATGATTCCATTGAATTGCATTTGCACAAAAATTAAAGTATCTGTCCACATGGTCCATTGTCCTCGTATCTAACTGTAGAGGTAAATGAAAATCTGGGGGGGGGGGCGGTTATGAGCTCTCACATCAGTGGAAGCCAGCTGAAAAAATAGTTTTCCTCACTTGATAACTGGGCAGCAGTAGCTACAGCTGAGTGCTCTGTGGGGCCACATTTTGGATCTTCTGATGCACTTTATAGATGACTTGTTGTCTTCACAAGAATTCTTATTTTCATATTCCTAATAGCAAGTGTTTTGATCTAGAGGATGTTCTTAGAGGCCCCATCAGTTACTCTGTCCTTGACAATCTACAGACAGAAATTCCCAAATAGAAAGCAGGTATCTGTTATGCAATATTTCATCCTGTACCTTCAGTAACTTGCAGTCTTCATGGCTGGTTGTATAAGTGGCATGCTGAGCCTAAGCTAATGTGTTTTCCATCCCAAATGGCACAGCTGCTTTTTTCCTTCTATATTAAGCACAGAGCAGGTGGTGTTTCCTAATCATTTATGTTCATTCCATCTGCCTTCATGACCAAGAGAGATCATAGATGTGTATACTGGCTCTTGTAGTCAGATGGTGATGAATAGAACAGCAAGAATCTGTTTTCACCATAGATGCATCTCTTTTGAAAACCATGACAACAGAAGTGTGGAGGTGGGGGTTAGGGGTTAGGGGTTATACAGGTGTCCTCTGTCATCCAGAAATAATTCAACATCATCCAGTGGCCATTTATCTTAACTCAAGTTATTGTTGAGAAATCATGTGTCAGTACGTAGAATCCATAGTCAAAGTGGCACAGTATTTTCTTTGGTAAAAGAACAAAGTTTGTGAATGATAATTTACAAATACTTAATTTTTTACATTCATTAGACCAGTTAGGAAAGTACACATAATGCACTTTATCTGCTCAGAGTTCAAAAAGTGTCTGTACCAGTGGCAGAGCTTATCCATAAACAAAGATAGTGGCTTTCTCATGCAGTCATATCAACTAAAAGTATCTTTTTTTTTTATTCCCTCATTTCTATTTCGAGGACAAATTAAGAAACAAATAAACATCACGCTTAATGAAAGGATATTGACTACCAGATCTTGTGTGCCTTTTAAAAATGTAGTATGGAGAAATTAAGCTTACATCAGTTTGATTTTTGACTATTCATCATGGGTTGATGTTTATGTGAAAGAAAAATGTGAATGGAAGTCACTCAGGATGAAATCAAGCTCGGGGAATAAGTTCATAAAAATGAAAAAAGATTATCACCTTTGTGATTTCTTTGGGGAGCAAATACACCACCCCAAAATACACCTTTTTGGCACAAGGATTATTTTGAACTGTCTGTTTTTTAAAAAAGCAGAAGTAGATAGATACTACTCCAATAACTGCATAGAAGCTACCCTTTGTTTAGAGACATTTGCATTTATAAGGGAAGTCTCCATTTGTGAAGGCCTTCCCTCCCTCTACCTGTAAGACCAGGACAACCGACTAGAAACTTTCATCAGTGGGAAAGCCAAGGACTTAAATCTGTACAACCTTACCCTTGTTTACTGTGCTTTTCCTGGTCACTTCCCCAAACTTGCTTCCCTCCCCATCAGCATCTTATGTCTCTATTCTAGGGGGTGGCTTGTGCTATTTAGGGAGTCAGTCTATTTTCCTGGGTACCTCCCTGTGTACAGGAGGTATACACGTTATGAAACTTCTGTTTTTCTCCTTTTCATCTGTCTTTATCACTTTTACTGGTAAGTCTCAGCCAAGAACCTAGAAAGGTAATTGAAAATTAGTTTTCCTCCCTGATGCTGTCAAGAAAGTCTTTGCTGAAGGTGTACTAGTACAAGTATGACAGTCTAGGAGACTGTCTGGTCTAGGGAGGCTGGAGACAACATGATCAGAATCAGAGTTTAATTACAGGTCTGGGAAGAGACAAAAATACAAACTGAAGGTGAGTGGGGAAACGTGTGGGACCATTGTGCAAGAGGGGCTGGTGAAGGGCTCCAGGGAGCCTGATGTCTGTGACTCTTCCTGGGAAGTTTCCCAGAGTGAAAAGGGAGTCAAAGGTATGTACTAGTCAAGTGTCATTTATTTATTCTTTCATCGTCCATTCATTCTGTGAATGGATATGTTTTCTGATGCTTCTGACATCAGTAGGTGGGGTCTGAGGACTCATAGGGTGTCCCGTAGGAGCAGTTAAGAGATCCTTGGTTTCATGCAGGACAGAAATCAAATGTGAGCCAGGAGGAAGTGAGCAGAGTTTATTGACTACTGTAAGTGACAGAATATCACAGATAGAGTATCTGGGAGACTCAGAAAGGAAGAGAGAGTGAGTCTCTCCTTTGATTGAATTGGGGATTTGTATTGAGGACTGTAGTCTGCAGTACATGTCCTCTCAGGCATCTGCAAACTGGTCAGAACAAGGACAAGTGTCCAGGTGTCCTTGTAAGTCACTTACTTCCTGGTGCCAGGGAGTGTTGGTGTCAAGATGTGTAGAGCTGATGATCTGGAAACATACATGGAAACCTCCCTCTGTCATGCCTTAGTGGTTATCTGTTGTGCTGGAAGACTCCAGAGAAGTCATTAGCTCCTTGTCCCTTACAAGGAGGACATACATTATTGTACTATATGCCTCGTGTAAGGTCCTAGCAAGAAAAGAAGCAAAAAGCAGTTCTTCATGGGGTCCCTTCAGTTTTCCAATCTCATTGCCAAGTCTTAAATTTATGTGTGCTATTTTAACTCTATTGATGTCTTGTATTAAAATAAAATTAGAATGGATTCTGCTAAAGAGAGAAGGCTTTTAAGTTTATATCTTTCTTTTTTCCATGCTTACCGGGAATTCACACAGTTATATTTTCCTGAAGGCTATGGAGTCAATCTTATCTAATAATCATCCATTTTAATTTTCCTATTTAAATGCCTTTTATTGGTAAAATACCTTAATTTTACAGCCACAGGACAAAAGGGAACAGATTAAGAATGAATGTATTTCACATCTCCTATACAAACCACGGGTGGTTTAAGATTTCCAATGGAAGACCAGGCTGTGAAGCCTGATATTGAAGAGCTGGATCACAAAACTGAGCCACGTACCAGCTGGTAAACCTTACACAAGTAAGGACTCAAATTTTTCATATGTAAAAATGGCCTAATAATACCACATGCTTCACAGTAGAGCGTATCATGTGGTGCCTGGACCATAGTACTTGTCAAACACAAATTATGTATTAGCATTACATTATTAATAATAAAGACATTTAGCAAATTAACATTATTAACAAAGGAAAGCTGATTTGAGAAGTAACAACTTTTTAGATTATAAATTACTATAATCTCACTTTTTTTGAGTTAAAAAAATGAGTACAGACCAACCTGTATAATTCATGTTTTTGTAAATTACACACGAATACCATTGTATTAATATGCTTTGTATATTAATAAAATAATAATTTAAAAGAATGAGATACAAATAATCATGGGCCAGGACTTATGAATAAAACCATAATGGAAGCTTTCCTCTAGAAGGCAGATTTATACCCAAGATGTTTTACTACAAGCAGTATTAGATTAATCCTCTTGGTTCCCTAAAATCTACTGCGGTTAATGGGGAATACCGACAGCATACATGTTGGGTGCATATTGCTGAGCACAAGTTCATGACATCTTTGTCTCAGGGAATATAGACACCTGTGTGGGGCACAGAAAGATGTGTATGTTATGCCCAGATCGCGATCTCCCCAAAATCCCAAGACCACCAAGGAGTCCGAGTCACGTATGCAAAGGCAAAGGGCTTTATTACCGGCTTAAGCTTGGGCTCCCAGACCTCACCAACGCAATGGATCCATGCTGAGAGCCTTGAACAAGGGCAGAGTAGGGTTTTTATGGGGTTTGTGACAGGGGAGTTACAGAAGTTGTGACATGGGAACAGTGATCCAATCATAATTATACAACATCATTGACAGCAGGTTTGACCATACACATTGTCTAGAGTATTCGTTACTTTTGGCGGGATCCAATTACAACGTTTAGAGTACCTTTAAATTTAACCAATCACAGAACGAGCCTAGGGTCTTACTTGGCGACTAACGGGTTAACTTTAACATTAGGTAACAGGGTCCTATCTATAGTTTCTATCTCCAGGCCTCTCAATAATGTGGAGGGTGGTCACTGGCCTTTCCTGATTGGGTGTTGCAAGGGTGGTTTTTCCTGCCTTGGACAATGTGTAACTGCCTGATAGTTTCAGGGAAGCTGAAACTCAGGCCTTCTAGTTTAGAGGGGAAACTTAAAGCCTGTCATGGAGTCAGTTTGGTTTAGATGTTTAGACTTGTGTCCTTACATTTATAAATGTAGCTCAAGGAATTTTCCTTTAAACCCAGCCACATGTGAGCCATCTTCCTGCCCAGACTACTTAACCCACTGCCAACCATCCACCTCCTTCTAGACTAGAAATTCTTTAAAAGATAAATCATTTCCTTTTGTTTCCTCAGCATCAGGGATCACATTTGGCAGAGAGTAGGTGGTCAAAAAATCCATGCTGTTGAATATAATATATATGAACCCAAAGACACAGCCACTACACTGTCTTGGTTTGTTAAGAGATTTAAATCTCCCCAAACCTTTGTGATATGCCCAATCATTTCAGTTATTTTAAATGTCTACCTTTATTGGAAGAAGTGGGTAAGTAAAACTCTCTAACACAGCTAATATTTCATATTCATTAAATCAACAAGGCAAAGCTGCTGACCTTATCTCAGAACATACTTTACGAGTTACAATTAACTTTTTTTCTACAGCTGAACCAATAGACAAAATAGAGACAGTTTTCTATTCAGGTGTTCAGGCACCTTCCCCTCCCTCCAGTGCACTCATAGACACTTCTGATCCAACATTGATCATGTCAGGGATGAGTCTGAGTATAGGCACATGACAGTGTTAACAATGAGGATGGGAATTTAGGAGAATTAGGTATCAACTGGAAAGCCATTCAGGGTTCACCAAGGGGACAGTTTATATCAGAAGGTTCCTGAAATGCAGATGGTGTTTTCTAGCAGCCTGAAGGTTGTGCGAGAATCAGTATAAGCAGTCAACTTAGCCATTGTAAATTTATCTTAATTTCTGACAGGATATGCATGTTTGTAGAGTATAAATTGATGGGTGATAGAGAAAATAGTGTTACAGGATTTTTTTACGATACCTGGGATTTGTTGTCTCACCACTTCGAAGAATGAAGAGGTGGACACAAAATGAGCAGCAGGCAGAAGTTTATTAGAGTATAAGATTAGAAAGGAAGAATAGTAGGAAAGTTCTCTGCCTGCAGACTACAGGCAAGAATTCTTGTTTTATAAGGTTCTGGTCAGTAACCCCTTCCCCCTCCATTCCTTCTCAGGTTCCACCCTTACTGGCCTGATAGCTCTAGGTGCTGGGTGGTCCATTTCTGATTGTTCCATTTCTGTTGAATGAGGGGTAGTCTATAGCCATACTTAGGTCTTTTATCAAATTCCCAAGGAGAACCAGAGGGGAAGTAGGTGGGGTCTGTTACATTTGTAAAAAGAACCTTATGTCTGAGAGGACTTGTTGTGGTCAGACTCTCCCAGCATTTTCCAAAATAGGTGTTTTTCCCCAGCCAAGGACTTCAGGCCCTAATCTTTCCCTCTCTGCCTACTGAATCCTATTTTTAAGACGATGGCCTCTTTGTGTTTTCTAATGGGAACTATTGAAGGTAATCAGAATTTGTCAGCTTGAAATTTACCTCCCTAGTGTAAGGATTATTTCAGGCTGATGATTTTAAAAAATTGCAGACACTGGAGAAGTTCTTTGTAAAGAGTATAAATTAACCTCTGTGTAGGAAGTTTAACAGTTAAAAAAGGGGAATGTCCATTTGTAAGGGTTCCCTCCCTGTACCAGCAAGAGGAAGATGACCAAATCTTCAGGAACTCTTATGAATGGAGAAGACAGGAACAAATCTGCATAAGAACCATTCCCTTGTTTACTGTGCTTTGCTAGAAAACCTCCCATAAACCACATCTTTTGTTGTTGGTTGGAGATGGTATTTGAGGTGATGGCTGTGGCCATTTCATGGAGTCACTCAACTTTCCTGGACTTTCCCACTTTTACAGGACAGATATCTGTTATGAAGCTTCTCTTTGTTTTTCTCCTGTTAATCTGGCTTGTATTACAGGAGGTCTCAGTCAAGGAAGTAGGAAGATAAAGGGAAAATTACTCCTCCCCTACACTATAAAGTCAAATATGTAAATTGCTGTGTACTTTTCAAAGTTTGATGACTTACCTGCACTGTTATTAAAGAAAGCAATTAGAAATGTAATAAAAATGACAGCATTTTCAAAAGGCAAGTATCATATGAATAAAGAAAATCTAAACACCGTGGATAGCATTTTCAAACATGTAGTGCTGTCACCAGCCTGACCCCAGAGACCTTTACTGACCACATGCATTTACTCTAAGATTTATTTATTTCATATTATTCTATCCTCTGAAGCATCTCATACAGATGTTAAGATCACAGAAATACAGGATAGGAATTTAGGGATTTCTTGTATAAAAGATCTTAAAATTATAACCAAACCAATGTGAGTTAGCCCTTGAGTAAGTCAGAAACTACACCAGGGGGAGTTGTCACCTGAAAGAAACTTCATTTGCAACAAAGAAGGAGATCATGGGAATGACTTCCAAAGCCCTGACTCCTCCAGCAAGGAGGATATTAGGGTTAGAATGGATATTTAGAGAGAGGTGACTTGTCATCATATGTAGAGGCGGCACAAGGTCACACATGCACCTTAAGGAAACCTGCCTATTCGTACATTGTATGTTATGTAATGAGGCTCATGCTCCTCCCTGGGGAGAGATTTTAGTGTTATAATGAGGTAGAGGTAATTGTAATTGTGGGTTACTCCATGGTCCGTCTATGCAGGTGTGGGTCAGGGTTGAGCTCAAACTGGTATGAGTGGTCTGGGTAGCTATTGCCTGATGAGGAGCTGTGGTTCCCATCAAGGGATGTGGTACCTGTGGTGTCTTTTGCCTGAGTTAGGAGATGAGCTAGAAAGAGGAAATTAAAGACAATGTGGGGCAGAGGTTGGTGAACAGTCAAGTTCAGGTCTCAGGATAAGGCCAGTGACAGTATCGTAATAAAATAAAATGACTGAAAGTTAAAAACAAGCTATTTTTAGTGGAAATTCACTCTGGCAGGAAGAAATGCTATCTTTTTCACCTCTACTGTTGTATTTTCCCAAACCGCCACTGCTAAACTGATGTGTCTCCTGGCTTGATGATAGAATGTCCATTCATGTTCTCAGCTAGTAAATTGAAAATAAACCTCGGTTTAGTTCAAATAAGAAAGTAGAGTGTATGTGTCACCTGGAAATTTTCTTCTCAGCAGTATGCATTGTCTCCCAATACTCAGATGCATATAAGAAACCTGGAGAATGTCTAGGAGGAAGACTGGGTGTGCAAAAGAATGAGAGTAAGAGGTTCAGAGAGGAAAGGTATTCAGGAAAGGAAACCTTTGGTTTTCCAAGGCATAAATATTTTTATATTCTAAAAATGACTGTTAAACAAGAAAGAGCCACCTGACATCTACATGTTAGGATATGCAATCAAAAGGACAATTGTTTCTGTGCTAGCAAATTCTCTAACTTGGCTGGACCCAGTGGGGCTACTCAGCCTTCTTGTTCTTTATATAAGTAACAGCTCTAGTCATTTCCAGATTGGAATTAGGTTACAGCCAAACTCTAGCTAATTAATTCAGTCAGAAGATTGGCTCCCCAAATCTCAGGTCTTTCTAAATAAGTGAACAGTTAATCATTATTTCAGAGTAAATTTCTCCATCCTCATTTGATGAGATAGTGCTAAATAAATCAGATTCTAAATCAAATAGTGAGAAGAGAATAGTGTACTGTGTGCTATGCAGTACATTGATCAATCATGCAGGTAATGGTTGGTAGCAAAATTATTAAATAGTGCTGAACAAGGTAAATGAGTTTTAACCTCTTGCTATAATTTCTCTAAAATTTCTGTTCTATACTGAAAAAGGCAATATGTAGGAAAATAATGAAGAGGAGAGGATATCAGGTGCTTGTTCTTCCTCCAACTTTAATTTTATTTTTTTATGTTTATTTCTTTATTTTGAGAGAGAGAGAGACAGAGAGAGAGAGGAAGAGAGAGAGAGAGAGAGAGAGAGAGAGAGAGAGAGACAGAGAGAGAGAAAGAATATCCCAAGCAGGCTCCGTGCAGTCAGCACAGAGCCTGATTTGGGGCCCAAACTCGCAAAATGCATCTCACATTTTATCATGACCTCAGTCAAAACCTGTGTGTCTCTCTCTCTGTCCTCCCCTACTTGCACTCTGTCTCTGTCTCTCTCTCTCAAAAACAAACATTTAAAAAAAATTGTTTTAAAAAAACATATCCTAAACCTATTATTTTTGTACCTGTCTCCACAATAAAGCCTGGAAAGGCCTGTATCAATCTTCTGAATTGCCTGGGCAGTTAGAATTGGTCATTTGATTCAGTTCTAGTCAATAAAATTGGAGAGAAAGTCTGCCAACAGCATTTAGAGAAGAATACTCTATTCAAAAGGGGCTCACCTGGCATCCTGCCTCTGGTTCAGTCCTGGTGTAAATCTCTGTAAACAACGTGACACTCTGGGGCAAAAGGCACACAGAAATGTAGCAAACAAGCACAGAAAAGCATATGGATAGAAAGGGATTAGGTCCTTATTGGTACTAGGCAGCCAGAAAGACACCCAAGGTCTACAAGGTCCAAGGATGTGCAGTGCCCAGCCTTATGGGGGAGCATTAGGTCCCTTGAAGAGAGTGGGGGCACCCACCATGTTGCTTTCAGCCTTTCAGTTTAGCAAATTCCTCTCTTTCCTTGCATAGGAAATTGCCACAAAACACTGGGTTGGGGGACAGGAGATGCCAGTGCTCTTTGACATTTTACAGGAAGCTGCTACTTACTTCCCATCTGCAAGCTCTGACCCCTCCTCTGTTCCATCACATTAGGGAATCTTCCTCCCTTTGAGGACTGTTATTTTTCCATCCAAATTGGCTTCCACAGGATATGTCAGTATATATTTGAACCTTTAGAATAGAGTAAATTCCTTCCTTTGAACAGTGGGTCTCAAATGAACCATGGATGTGATTATACACCTATTGATTTTCCCCATGATTTATGATAAGTAATGAGACTATTTTCCGGTTAGAGTACAAGAATTTTTTCTGGCAATATCACTTAATGACAAATGTCAAATTTTCAAAGTTATTGCCTCACAGAGATAAGCATTTTAAAATTATATTCAATATTTTCCAAGGCTGGCATTTAATTGACAAAGAAAATACAAATCATGCCTGCATTTACAGGTAGACTGTTTTCTAAAATGAGTGCTCACATTGCCAGAGACTTAAATGCAAGGACAGCTGGGCAGTATAATCCAAACATTTAAAATATAAATAATACTTACAAACTTTGTAATTATTTGTATCGATGAGTATTTTGAACATTAAGAGAGGAAGAAACTAGTCGAAATTACTAAGAAAAAATGAGGGAATTGCCCAGTGATTTTTATTATTTTTTAATTTTTTATGTTTATTTGGGAGAGAGAGGGAGAAAGAGCATGTGTGGTAGAGGTGCAGAGACAGACAGAGACATAGACAGAATCCGAAGCAGGCTCCAAGCTCAGAGCTGTCAGCACAGAGCCCTATGCAAGACTTAAACCCACAAACCTCGAGATCGTGACCTGAACTGAAGTTAGATGCTCAACTGACTGAGCCACTAACGCACCCCTTATTTTATTTTTAAGTTTATTTCTTTATTTTGAGAGAGAGAGAGAGAGAGAGCGCACATGTAAGTGGGGAAGGGGCAGAGAGAGCATGAGAGAGAATCCCGAGCAGTATTCGTGCTATCAGCACAGAGACTGACATGGGACTCACTCTCATGAACCATGAGATCATGACCTGACCTGAAGTCAGATGCTTAATTGACTGAGAAACCAGGCACCCTGCCTAGTGATTTTAAAGAGAGAGGACTGATCCATTAGGTTATCAGGAACATGGCAATTTCGATGATAGATAAGTCAAATAGAGAAAGGGCATAGTGTGTTCTATGTAGGATATATAATCACCATACATTAATTTGAAAACCTGTACTTATAAAATTATTCCTTCAAAAATTTTTTTTCCAAATACTTTAGACATCCTCTTTGGAACTATATGCAAAAGACTAGCCTTGAAGCACCATCTATTTTAGGGGTAATACTCCTTTGAAGTTTTTTGGCTTATTCTAATAATGCATAAAGCTGTCTTTGGTGCTGAAGAAAGTTATATGTTAAAACTCTTCAGAATGCTGTGTAAACAACTGAGGTTGAACCTAGTGTTTCCTCAGCATAAAATGGAATAGTCTTAGACACTTACTGTTTGCACAGTGACCTTAAAGTTATCAACAGCTTCTCAAATATATGGGCAAAACCCTGCCTCCTGCATATGCAAACAACAAAAACATTTTTTAGAAATTAATTTAAAAAAATAAAAGAACATATGTGGGTCTTATATTTACTTCTCTTAAATGAAAAATGATTGAGAAAGTTCAGTGAATGCTAACTATTAGGCAGTTTTGTTTGAAGTGGACTTCTAAAGAGGGAGAATAGGAAGAATATTCACAGTGCACTTGGGCTGTGGCCCAGATGTATAATTAGTGCTGTGGACTCCAGACTGAGAAAGTGCAGCTAACCATTCCCAGATGCTCAGCCATGGACAAATTCTTAGGAATTTTATCTGAGACATGTAAGGTTGACAATAATCCTTGTTTCATAATGCCTGTTACAATGATTAAGGGAGCCAGCATTAAACGATTAGCACAATGCCTGGTAAGTGCTACACTGACCACACTACCTCATGCCTGCATCATCTCATTGAAATTTCACTGCAACCCTCTGAAGGAGCTTTTATTTAGAACACATTTTGTGTGTGTGTGTGTGAGAAAACATGTTTTCCCAAAAAAAAAGCAATAGGTATACCTGAGACAGTTTAGTATCTAGAATATGCTCTAAATTCACTTTCCTGTATGAAGTTATATCAGTTGGTTCCATCATCCATCTAATCTAATCTACAACAATAAATATATACTTTGTGTTCAGGCTCCTGTGGAGTCTCTATTCCATATATCTGTCATATTCTGGGACCATTAGGCCCCCCTGAACATGAGATTACTCTGGGAAAGGCAAAGTATGAGAGAGAAAGACAATGACCTATGGCTTTTGTAAGCTTATGAACACATCAGGGCAGCTAACAGTGTGTTGGGTTAAGCACATTTCATGGCCAAGCCCAGCATGACAAATGCTCATAGAGGTGGAGAGGGGATATATCTAAACAATAATGCAATCAACACGGTTGTACTGAGAATTTACATCAACATATCCAAGGGAGTGACCCTCCTGAGTGTTACGTGGATGTCTGAGGGATTTAAGCACTGTGTTAATGCCATCGTGACAGTATTTCTTGTCCCCCATATCATGAGAGAAGCTACTGAATCATTTCCATGGGAGCTCTCTAGGGTGCACATGACCACTAGAGATGTCAGGAAGTATTAAGTTCTGTCATTGAAAGCACTGTTCCGGCGTATATGAGTCTTCCAATCCGGCTAGCACATACTGCACACCCACTGAATGACAGTGTTTACAGACTTTATCTCATGGAACTGTCATGACCATGTGGCGATCATAATTCCCATTGCACAGGTGAAGAAGGTGAGACTTGTTCATGTTCTCACCACCGGCAGGTGGCATGGTCAGAGCTGAGACCCAGGAACTTGTGTTCGGTGGCTCATGTTCTGGCCCCACACTGTCCCCCTGCTCCATGAAGACCATCTGACCTGACATTTGTCTGTTTTATATGCCCCCAGATTTCAGTATTCATAACTATTTCAGCTTTGCTCATTTGTTTTGGACAGGGAAATCAGCAGATTTACAATATATGTGTTCATTGGACAAATATTTGTTGTAAGTTTTTGCGACAGGTGTTGTTCAACTCACTGAGGATATGACACCAGACAAATAAAATCCTCTGTATAAGGACATAACATCCCACTGAGGAAGGCACATTACATACAAGTAAATAAGCAAAAATAGTTTTGTATTTATTGAGAAGTATACTATATATTATTTAGTATGCAAACATACTTTTTCATAATGTGTATATATGAATGTGAGCTCAAAAGAGGGAGAGACCACACAGAGAGAGAAAGTTTCTATAGAAGAAAGTAAATCAGGACAATCATGAGAGAGCTACTTAGGCAGGCCATTCATCAGGAAATCACTCATGGAAGATGTGACAACTGAGCACAAACCTGAGTGGTATTGAGGGTATGTCCTTGGGGAAGGTCTTTCCAGGTGGACAAGAGGGGAAGAGAGAAATGCCTCTGCTGGAACGCAGCTCCCTGCGTTTGAGCAGGTGTTCTCAAAGTGGGGTCCCTGAACTGGTAGGGGTCACAATCATTGGGGAACCTGCCAGACAGGAAAATTTGGAGCTTCTACTTCAAACCTACTAAATCAGAGACTCTGGCATTGGGGGCCAGCAATCTGTGGCCCAGGTGATCCGACACTTCCTAATGACTGAGAAGTGCTGGGTTTGAAGAACAGCAGTAAATAAGTGGGCTGAAGTGGGAAACAAGGCCATGGGGGGCTCTCCAGGCTTTTGTAAGGACTGAGCTCCACGAGTCATAGTATATTTTCCCATCAGACTACATAGTCCATCCATGTAAAGATGGCATGTGCATAGTCATAATGGCTGCACTGCACTCAGTCTCTCTCTTTGTGGGTATACTTGGTATACAAAATGAGACACATTCACAATAACTGCACAAGTTGCAAATACGTTAAGTCTGCTGAACTTATGATAAATGCGGATGATAAAAATTCAGTATAAAGGGATGAGTTGTAAGGAAAATATTGACTCTGTTCCCTGATCGTAGCATTAAAAAGTGTCAACATTCAATATAAAAACTTACATTATGGAAACAAACTGACCATGGATAAATATTTGTGTAAGTGTTCTGCCTAAAAAGTAAATCACATTCTTAGACCTGGCAAGGGATTTGTGTAGTTTAATAAGTATATTAAACAAATTTAATGAGCACATAAGCCCTGGGGACCTTAGCTTACAAACAACAATTTTAATTGGAACTTAAATAAATTATCCAATGCCATGACAACCACTTCCCTTATATGGTCACAGTGGCTGGCTGCCTTCAGAAGGAGCTATGTTTTACTTTCAAAGCTAGAGCCAGTACTCTATAATTTTATAATGCAAGCTTATTTCCTAAAGGATGCCAACAGTAAGGATCTCCAGGGAAAGAAAGTAAAAGAACACAGAAGCCACTCCGATAGTGTTAGCGAGAAATAACTTATCCAAGGTCTGTACAATGGAAATGATTTGGGGGTTTATTAGTTCTGAACAAAGTGCGAGAGATTACCAGAAAGGTAACATAAATGGCTCTTCAAATAGTGTCTCAAGTTCCAGACTCTTCTACATTCTTGCAAGCATATACATGTTCTATTCTGCCAAGAGAAGTCGTGTCTGTTAACAACATGCTTATGATACTAAACTGCTCCTTTCCAAATGGGTCCCCTTGAACAACCTCAGTCATCTTTTCTACCCTTATCTGATGTGCATTTACATAATCCATACCTATGCTGGCTTGATCAAAATTTATTTTGTAAAATAAATCTATTATGGAGATATTTACAAGGAAATGTGTTTAAGGGAAATAATCAATGTTTTGGAATAGGCATGACCTCATCTCTCTAATAACAAGGTAACACTAATTTAAATGCTATAGCAGAACTGAGTAATTAATTCTCTTTCAATAATTACCAAAAAAGAAAACAAAAACATCTCTTCCAATTAATGGAAAGGGAATAGAAACCAGTTTTTCTCCATAAACTGGTACTATATATTATTTTAAAAAACTGTACAGAGGACGTTACATTCTGTATCATTTTTGTTTGAAACTTGTTCCTTAGACAATGGTTGCTCTACATTTTATTTTTCCCATTAACCTGACTGAAATGGACCAAAGACTTTAATGGACATGTCACCAGAGAAGACATACTGATGGCAAATAAACATATGAAAACATACCACATATCACATGTCATCAGGAAAATGCAAGCTAAAGCAACAATGGTATTTCATTACATACCTGTTAGAATGACCAAGATCTGGGGCACTAACAACAAATGCTGGTGGGGATGTGGAGCTTCACACATCCATGGGGCCTGCAGAAGGGCATAGTTGCTCCTGAAGCCTGTTTCTTACAAAACTAAACATGCTTTAACCGTACCAAACAGCAATCACACTCCTTGCCCTATAGTCAGAGGGGCTCAAAGCTGGTGTCCACACAAAACCTGCACACAGATGTTTATGGAATCTTTATACCTGCTAAAACTTGAAAACAACCAACATGTCCTTCAGTAGGTGAATAGATATAAATTGTGATCCATCCAGACAATGGAAGGTTATTCAGTGCTAAAAGGAAAACAGCCATCAAGCCATGAAAAGACAGGGAGGGAGAAATGCATATTACTAAGTTAAAGAAGCCAGTCTGAAAGGCTGTGTCCTTTGTGATTCCAACCATATGACATTCTGAAACAGGCAAAACTGTGGAGACACTAAGACTATCTGTGGTTGCCAAGAGTGGAGGGTAGGGTATGGATGAGTAGGCAGAGCACAGAGGGATTTTAGGGCATTTTAAATACTCCTTATAGTATCAGTGATGGTTGTATCTCATTATACATTTGTCCTCAACCATAGAATGTACTACATCAAGAACCCTAGTAAACTATGGATTTTGGGTGGTTATGATGAGTTGATGTAGCTTCATCCTTGGTAATTAATGTACCATCTGGTGAGTGATATTGACAAGGGGAGCAGCTATGCAGGGGTCACGTGGTCTCTGTAACTCCCTCTCAACTTTACTGTAACTTAAAACTACTCTAAAATAATTATTTTAAGGGGCGCCTGGTGGTTCAGTGGGTTAAGCATCCAGCTTTGGCTCAGATCATGATCTCACAGTCTGTGAATTTGAGCCCCATGTCAGGCTCTGTGCTGACAGCTCAGAGCCTGGAGCCTGCTTCAGATTCTGTGTCTCCCTCTCTCTCTGCCCCTCCCCTGCTCTCTCTCTCTCTCTCAAAAAATAAATAAACATGAAGACAACTTTTTAATTCTTTAAAAAAAGGCAAAACTAAATCTTTGTACTTTGTTTTCAGAAAGAAACCAATCAAAGTTGAAATTACAAAGGCAATATCATATATAATAATGTCAAAAATATTAAATACAGGAGCACCTAGGTTGCTCAAATCATTTAAGCATCTGACTCTTGATTGCATTTCAGATCATGACCTCACAGTTCATGTGATGGAGCTCTGCGTTAGGCTCCATCTTGCAGAGTTTCTTCCTCTCTCTCTGTCCCTCTCTCCCTGTCAAAACTAAATAAATAATTTTTTAAAGAAATTATTGGGAAATAGAACCATGCACTGGAGAAGTCAAGATTGTTACAACATCAATTCTTTCCAAATTCATTTGTAAATTGAATGCAATACCACTAAAAATTCCAACATGCATATTTGTAGAATTTGAAGTGATTTTAAAATTTATATAGAAATGCAAGGACAGAGGGGCGCCTGGGTGGCTCAGTTGGTTGAGTGTCCGACTTCGGCTCAGGTCATGATCTCACGGTTCGTGGGTTCAAGCCCTGTGTCGGGCTCTGTGCTGACAAACAGCTTGGAGCCTGGAGCCTGCTTCAGATTCTGTGTCTCCCTCTCTCTCTGTCCCTCCCCTGCTCACGCTGTCTCTCTTTCTCTCAGAAATAAATAAACATTAAAAAATTAAATAAAAAAAGAAATGCAAGGACATAGAACAATCAAATCAACAGATAATAAGAAAAATGTTGGAAGACTCACAACACCTGATTTCCAGACTTAATATAAAGATACAGTAATCAAGACAATGTGATGGTGGCATAAATATGGGCAGATAGATTAATGGAACAGAAATAGATGCATAATGGCCAACTCAATTTCAGCAAAGTAAAAAGGCAATTCAGTGAAAGAAAGAATGATCTTTCCGGCAAAGGGTGCTGAACAATTGGATATCTCTATGTAAAAAAAAAAACAAAAAAAACAAAAAAAACAAACTCCAAGCCATATTTCACATTATTTACAGAAACTAAAAAATTGGTACTCGGAGCCCAATATAAAGCCTAAAACTATGCATTTTCTAAAAGGATAAAAAGAGAAAGTCTTATTGACCTTGGGCTGAACAAAGATGTTTTTAGAAATGGTATCAGAGCATCATTCATAAAAAAAACTATTGATAAATTGTACTTTTACCAGAGAATGAGAAGACCATCACAGTCTGGGAAAATACTTTTTTGAATCATATGTCTGCTAAGAATGACATATCCAGAATATATAAAGAGTACTTCAAACTCAAAAATAAGAAAACAAACAGCTAAAAAAAATGGAAAAAGATTTTGAGCAGATATGTTACCACAGAAGATGTAAGGATGGCATGTAGAAACACGTTCAGCATTGTTAGTTATAAGAGAAATGCAAATTAAACTCTAACCATATTCCTGTCCACACTTATTAAAAGGTAAAGGAAAAAGGAAAAAGAAAAAGGAGAAGTAGCAAAACAGACTGTCTACCCGCCAGCAGAGGAGGAGAGGCAGAGACTGTCCTTCACCACGGCTGGGAGGTAATATGTCAGAGCTGCTTTGGAGAACAGACTAGCAGTTACTTCAAGAAGCAAATATGCACACACCATACAACGCAGCCCTTAATACTTACCCAGAGAAATGAAGGCTCTTGTTCACGTAAGCTTGTCTGTCTGTGGCAGCTTTATGTGTAACAGCAAACTGTGGACATCGACAGTGGACAGGTGAACGTCCAGGAGAAAAACACTCACCAGCTCTAAGGAGGAACAAACCATTGATAGTGGCAACAATGTGGATTAATTTAAAAGTAATTATACTGAGTGATAAAAGCCAGAAAAACAAACAAACATACTGTATGATTCTACTTACATCATAGTTTAGAAAGTGCAAATTAACCTGTAGTGACAGAAAGCAGGTCAGTGGCCACTTGAGCATGAGGGCAAGGGATGGAATCACAAGGACTGAGCCTCAGGACCATAACTATGAGCACATTTATCATTGTAACTGTGGTGATGATTTTACAAGTTACACTTAAGGCCAAAAACGTCAAATTGGATGTTTGAAGAGTGCATTTTTTTGAATATCAACTACTCTTGAATGAAGTTGTTAAAATTGTAAAGAGAATAAGTCAGAGGAATGAAGCCTCTTTTACAAAGCTATCCTAAGATTTACCTTTTAATTATTGTAGTTAAGCAAGAATATAACAAAATATAAACCCTGACTCTCTCCACTTATTTACAGAAGGTTTCCCTGGGATCACTTGTACATTCCCTGCTCACTTGAGTTGATGTTTTAAAATTTAACAAATTGGGGCACCTGGGTGGCTTAGTCGGTTAAGCGTCCAACTTCAGCTCAGGTCATGATCTCAGAGTTCGTGGGTTTGAGCCCCTGTTGGGCTCTGTGCTGATAGCTCAGAGTCTGGAGCTTGCTTCAGATTCTGTATCCCCCTCTCTCTCTGCCCCTCCTCTGCTCATGCTATCTCTCTCTCTCAGAAATAAATTAAAAAAAAACATTTAAAAAATTAAAAAAATTAAATAAAATTTAACAAATTAATTTGCCTACATTATATTGTTTTAACTCAGTGCTTTCTCCTAATAAATTAATCATCACATATCCTTTATAGTTATTTTTTCATGGATAAAATTGAATACCTTCATATCATATTTGAATGCAATTTCTCCCTCGTGAACATCAAATCTAATTATTTGTTATTTGTGTTTAAAATAATTATTTTAATATCTGCTCTTGCCTAAGCACTTTGAAAATTAGTCCTCAAAGACTTCTATTTTATGTAAGTTTCTCTCCTGTGTGTTGAATATATATTATTACATAGTATTATGAGTAAAAAGGGAAATATACAATTAACCCATATGTCTCTCAGGAAACCCAGGCACTTATGATATGTTCCACTTCAATGCCTGTTGGGTATAGGATGGAGACTTACAATGAACTCTGTCAGGTTCTGTATGTTTCCTCAAAGTGACGGGGATGTTCAGGTTGGTCTGACCATGGAGTCATTACGCCTTGATGGTGTAAATGTTGCTCTGCACTTCTCTTTGCCCTGTTCTGTTTATCAGACTGTCTTCTGGATTCCGTCATCTGGAAGGACCTGAGGTGGGGTGATGGTCCCACCTTCTCGCTCCTGTCCGCCTATGTTGCAAGAGGTCAGGTTAGCTTCTATTGCAGGTTTTCCTCTAATTCAAGGTGGAATGTAAAAAGTCCCACTCTGGTTTCACATCTTACCTGTGTCCTCCAAAGTAGTGTTTACCAGAAAAAAAATCATTTAAATTTATTAAGTATTTTTCAGTTCCTTATAAACTGGACATTAATTTCAGGTCTTTGTATTCATACTTTTGTTTGTAGCAATCTCAAAGAGGTAGGAGATAAATCTTTAATAAGTTGTGATAAATCACATATAGTCATTATTATGGACAAATGGTGACCTAGCTGAATTAAAGAAAACAAAGTGTATTTTTTTTCCTGTGCCTTCTACCGTGCTAGACATTACTTTATCAACTGTATTGTACTGAGAAATACGATTTTTAGAATCTCTTCCCAGTACTGTTCCAGGCAAGAACTGGCCAAATGAGGGACTTGTACAGGAGTTTAGAGGAAATTGAGCAGAAATTATTATTACCTGAAAACTCTTATGGTCAGGCTGGGGAGGGCTGATGCAAATGTGCCTGGGCAGGTCCCAGCCTGCTCCAGCTTGCTTCTGTCCATGTCTACCCCTCCCTCCCCAATGGCCTGCCCCACCAGGCCGGCCCCTTGGCTGTGGACCTGCGGAGATGCCAGAAGCTCTCTGACACAGGGAGCAGTCTTCCACAAGCCCCTCCAACCTCTGCTCAGGATCCCACCTGTGCAGCCACCAGTGCATGGCAGACTTCCCTGCAGACGCCCACTGTCTTCCCAAACCAGCGGATTAGTGCGGATGGGGTCTCCCCTGATGCTCTAACTCTCCCTTCTAGACCTTTACCTCCAGCTTCTTCCACAGCCTCTTAAAGTCTAAGCCTTACAAAAAGCTTCTTACCCTATATTCCAGGCATCAGTTACTACATGCAGATGCTGATAGTATTTTGAAACAGCAACAATTATCTCTCTCTTTACAGATTTGAGATTTGGGACAGATTTCACTGGGATAGATCATCTCTGCTCCACAAAACTTTCTGGACCCTCAGTAACTCAAATGTCTAGGGCCAGGAATAGCTTAGCTTAGTTAGGCACCTGTCTGCTCTCATGTAACTTCAGACCCGACCAGGTGGTACCTCTCACTGCTTCAAGAATGACTGTTTCAAGTAAGAAGAATAGAGGTCACCAATCTCTTACGGCCTGGACCCCAAAACTAGAATATGTCACCCTTTCCCTGTTCTAGTGGTCAAAGCAGTCAGAGCAAGAGGCACAAAATCCAAACTCTCTAGGAAAGCAGTGTCTAAGAATTTGTGGCCAGATTTAATCTGCTGCAGTCATACCGTGGTTCTGCATCAGGAGAGTTTACAAAGAACTCCTAAGAGGGGAGAATCATACCAATGTCCCACAGGGTGAGGAGCCCACCTTGGGAAGTTTGTGAAGTGAGCGCCTAGCACAATGCGTCCGTGTTTACGTATGTTCTCATTTTATGAAAATCGTTGAAACCGACACATCCATATTTGTTAGAGGTGAAAATATTCTGGCTCAAAACATTAACTTGGTGGCAGCCATACAGTTAGCGGAGAAACAAGAGCTCCAGTCAGGGCCCCTCAGGGCAGGAACCTGTGTGATCAGTCCTTCTGCATTGACTGTGTATCTGCAGGGTCTACTGCTCAGCAGCAGAATAACCACCAACCTTCATCCTCCAGAGAGCAGGAGGAGATTCTGGGCCTACATCATATCTTCTGAAAATAAATGTTTGGCATTTTCTCCCCTTGCAGAAGATTGGTGTGAGGTCATTTCCTTTCTGCCTCAAGAGACAAGTTCCCTTCCTCTGGTAAATATAAGTGTCTCCAAGCTTTGGGGTCCCCTGCCTCCCCACCCCCTTTCCATTCACAGGAGAGGGGGGCTTCCTACCTGAGGAAAGTGAAAGTCTGTGAAGGAGTTCCTACTGAAAGTCACTCAAATGTGAAGTTCAAGGATTTGATACCCTCCTGTATCATTTGATAGTAAAATCTATACTAACCTTCTCATTTCCCTCATTAAGAGGAAGATCATGAGGATAACTTGATAGCATTATTGTAGCATTAGTTTTTATCAGTTAGAATTTGCCTTGAGTGCGAGAGCCAAGAGATGGGTTACTGTATCTTTTCTTAATGCACCACTGGTGAGGAGGTGATACCTCACTGTGATTGATTTACTGTGATCTCTGGAATGGATTTTGGGAACCACACCTACAGGGACTATTCCACTGCACTGAGCCTAAAGCAAGGTGCTGATGCCTTCCCGGATCTTGTATCGAAGTCTGAAATGTCATTAAGCACAAGCATTATAGGAATGTATCAGCAATGTCAATGGAACAGAGATTAAGACAATACAGTTTACTCTCTTTAAAGAATGGATGCACTGAATCAGATGGAACTTACTCCTTTAGAATCTTAGGATCTTCACTGGCTGAACACCTTACTCCAGTCTCAGGACAGAACATGTTTAATTATTTATTTGTATCATGCATGGTGTATGTTGAATCCTTTTTAACTGTTTAATTATCTGACATGTTGTATGTAAAGTATGAAGACACTATCTTGTCTTCCTTTTGTTTTAAACTCCCTTTCTGTACTTTGTTTTGCCAAATAACAGTTTAATTCAAAGCAAATAGATGGAGAAGAGAAAAATGCTATTTCCCCCCCCCTTGGATTCTTCATTGAATTAATTTATAATTGGGGCTAATTTTCAAGGGGCTGCTGTTTGCCCTTCAGTAACTATAAAGCAGACACTGAAACGTTAAATCATGTGTAAAAACAACTTTTTCAAATTACAAAGGAATTTCTGCCAAATGACTCATTTGAAATTGAAGCCTTTGGAGCTTTCCTGCTGGCATTGGAGTCAAGGTTCTGACAGGAAGATATCGTCTGCCCTTGGCCTTTCTTCTCCATGTCCTGGAGTCAATTTTGCTATGATGTCATGAGTTTTGTGGCAAAACTGCTAAGCTGTGGGCTGGCCTCTGTATACTCCATGCAAAAGTAATTTCACATGATTTGTATTTAGAGTTTAGTTAAGAAAGATTTTACTTCATTTTTTTCTTTATTTTATCAGCATAAGGCAACTGTATACTTCTATGTCACTAAGTAACAAACACTAATTTTGGAAGTCTGGATAGGTTGAAAGTCAGGTGGATTTGACTATATTATTAATGAAACCAAAGGAGCTCCTAAGTCCCTATACTTTTAGTAAGTTCTCTTCACTTAGAGAACTTGAGGTCCATGACCTGCCGTCAACATTGGCCCGTTCTCTCATTGGCCAGAAGGGAGTTCAGAGAGTGAGAACTCGCTAGCACACACCATTGGTCTTGGATCCAAAGGAGTAACTGGATGCTTAGGACAAACAATGTATAAATAAACATTTCACTAATTTTCATATTTGCATGTGTTGCCTCAACCTATGCTATTAGAAAAATGACAACATGTAGGTGATTCTTGGTGACTGAGATCATGTACTCTGGCATCAGAAATAATATTTAGGGGTACCTGGGTGGTTCAGTCGGTTGAGCGTCCAACTTCAGCTCAGGTTGTGATCTCATGGTTCATGGGTTTGAGCCCACATCGGGCTCTGTGCTGACAGCCAGCTCAGAGCCTGGAGCCTGCTTCAGATTCTGTGTCTCCCTTTCTCTCTTACCCTCCCCTGCTCATGCTGTCTCTCTCTTCAGAAATAAATAAAAACATTTTTAAAATTTTTAAAGAAATAATATTTAAATGTATCCTGTTTACTATGATTTTTTAAACCTTTGCCGTAATGTTTATATTTAAAATTATCATAAGTACTTTCACTTCTTCACATTTCTTTAAGTAATCGATACCACCAAGCTTTTGCCCAGAGAGACTGTATACCCATGTAGACACCTGAAGAGAAACTAAAACTTATTATTTTCCTAATAGCATTTTGAGAGAAAGATGAGACAAAAAGTTTATGCTGATAATTTACAACTTAAGTGAAACATATGTAAATCAACACTGTCTTTGCCAAAAACATGTTTTGTGATTGAAGTAAATGTCTTAAGTTTAAAGGACATATTTCAGATGTAGTTGTGGATGTTTTGTGATAAACACAATCTTTATGTTTTTGCACTGGATGTTTTCTCACAACTGCAGGAAAAAAGGAAGTGAAGACATTTGCCACATCTAGATGAATCAAATTTACTTTTCCTGTTATTTGTTTATTCTGATTTGTTAGCAGGTAGTTTCATTGGTTAACAATCTCAGTCATAAATATTCCATATTGTTAACTTCTCATATCAGCAGTGAGAAGTGCTTTATAAAATATAGTCTGAACAACAAAGTATTTTTGGTCTAAGTGATTTGTTTTATATTTTTGTTAATTAACATTGAATCTTCGCTTAAAGGGAAATTCACAGTTCTGATTTTATGTTATGTCCTCTTGATCAAAGTTTCCTATTTTTGATAGTGAAACGAAAGGCATTTAAAAAAAATGTCTTTCCATAAACCCTTACTAGCCATACAGGAAAAATATCACCCTCAATCTCATGTTGAATAACTGCAAGTTGGAGATGACAGTATATCCGTCTAGAGTTTATTGGTGAATAAAATGAAATATGCTCAGGGATAAAGTGCTTAGAACAGTTTCTGGAACAAAGTAATAATTATTAAATTATTAAAGTAATAACAGTCTTTTTGCTGCTTCCTGCATTATCCTCATACTTGAAGATTTTCAGGACAGCTACCACTGGTTATATTACAGTATGCAGGGATTTTTCTGAGGACATTTGCCTCACGACCAGAAATCTTAAAGCTGGGTTGATATCCCAACCCCCAAACCTCAAACATATTTCTACAAATCAAGACAGGTCAGATTATTCCGCAGTAGCAAAGACATCAACATTTCAGGGGTTTAACAAGACAATAGCTCATCTCTTTCTCCCATGAAGAACACTGAGTACTGTAGACTCTACAGAAGCTGTAAACCATAAGCTGTGAGCCAACATTTCTTTTCTTTTTTTTTTTTTTAAATAGTTTATTGTCAAATTAGTTTCCACATAACACTCAGTGCTCATCCCCAAAGTGCCCTCCTCCATGCCCATCCCCCCTCCCCCTCACATCCATCAGTCCTCAGTTTTTGTTAGCATTCAAGAGTCTCTCATGGTTTGCCTCTCTCCTTTTCCCCCACCATTTCCACCCTTCTTCTCTCCCTTGTTCCTCCATCAAGTTCCTCCTAATCCTCCTATACGTGCAAACATATGATATTTGTCCTTCTCTGCCTGACTTATTTCGCTCAGCATAACACCCTCAAGGTCCATCCATGTTGCTACACATGGCCAGATTTCATTGTTTCTCATTGCCATGTAGTATTCCATGGTATAGATAAACCACATCTTCTTGATCCATTCGTCCGTTGATGGACACTTAGGCTCTTTCCATGTTTTAGCTATTGTGGAGAGTGCTGCTATGAACATTGGGGTACATGTTGTGAGCCAACATTTCAAGCTGCACTGATGTTGTAGTTCTCTTTCCGGAGCTAATTCACAATGTATTTCCAACCAAGTATTACCATCTCTTCCCAGTGTAAAGTTCAGGGGCATAATGTTGCTAGCTTGAAATCAAGAGTCATTTATACCTCGGGAATCAGCAAATGCTACAAGAATTTTGTTTTCTTGTTTCAGAAAGCTGGTTGCTGACCATTTTTACCAACACACTTTATGTTAATAAACACTGTCATGGGCTTCCTTGCAAAATAAGACCATGGAAATTCACACACTGGATTATAAGTGCTTCCAGCTAGAATTTAAATATTTGAAAGTAGAGAAAGTTATGGAGGTACTATTTTAGGAGGGGTGCATAGGAAAGGCATGTCTGCAAGAGATGTAACTGAAGGAAGATGGTGATCCATGTGGCCAAGGGGGAGACAGCAAATGCACTGTCTCAGAAGTATGTTTGAGAGATATCAGGGATTCAGCATGGCCAGAGAATTATTTGAAGAGTGGTCAGAAATGAGGTCCAAGAAGTAGCCAAAAGTCTTTCATGTAGGGCCTCATACCTTTAAATGAGAAATCTGGACCTCATTCTGAGTGAAATGAAGATTCAGTTGACAGTGTTTAGGGGCAATGACATTATGTGACTTCAGATTTTAACTGTTGTTTATAACTGTCCTTTGAGAGAACGGTGTCTGTTTCTGGATTAAGCAAGGGCAGGATGGCGAATATAGTTTCGTTGGAGCAAACACTGGAGGAAGAGCCGGGGTTGGAGGGCACAATTGCAGGAAATTCGCAAGCCCAGTTCTCTGTAACTGTCAGACCAGCATCTGAGTGTTGTGTGGAAATAGGTAACCAGATATGTTGATATATTTTATTCATATATGTTGGCCTACTTTAGTTCAAGCAATACACTGTGATGAGAATAGAAACCAGAGAGTTGCTAAACATTTGTGTGAGTGGCCAGATTTGTATGCAGTATATTTAAGACCATTTCCTACAATGACCTTCACAGAAAAGGAAAAAGATTGAAACCAATAAGCCGGGAAACTCGGAGGCTCTGAGGCCATTCAATCAGGATAACAGACTATTTCAGATATGTCCTTGAGTTAAGTATGCAGAATGAGTCATGCTGTTAAAGAATGTGTCCACCCCTGGAGTCCAGTTTGGGCTCTGACTGGTGTGCCTTCTCAGATTTTTTGCCGAAGAATATTTTCTCTCAATGTTTTTCCTCCCGGTGTCACCACTTATTTATTCCATTTATCTGAATTTTATTTATGAAATTCTTTTAAAACTTTGTGTAGGGACCAAATTTTTTAACTCAGTGGATTAATGGGCAAAATATGTACAAATTCTGTTTACCCCAAAACAATCTTCTTTTAAAAAAATTGTTTTTAACGTTTTTATTATTGAGAGACCAAGAGAGACTGAGCGTGAGCATGGGAAGGGCAGACAGAAGGGGAGACACAGAATCTGAAGGAGGCTCCAGGCTCTGAGCTGTCAGCACAGAGCCTGATGTGGGGCCCAAACCCACAAACCATGAGACCATGACCTGACTCAAAGTCAGATGCTCAACCGAGCCACCCAGGTGCCCCAAAACAATCTTCTATTAGTTCTTTCTTTTCCACCAAATCATGAAGCATTTTTGGTGCTTTGGTAATGATACAACTTACTTGACTATTTGTTATAAATTACCGTTTGCTCAGAGACTTCTGGGGATATCCTCAAGGTTTGTTTTCATGTGTTATATTTGAATATGATAGATAGATGTCATAATTCTCTTTGTGGTGAAAGAGGTAACAGAGTCCTTTTCTTGCATCTGTGTGCAGATGGAGCTGGGAATTCATCTATTTTGCTGAAGGGCCACAGCCCTTGCCGGTGTTTTCTGTGGTGTGGAAGCTTATACGTGTGAGGGTCAACTGGACATTGTTGGAGGCTTACATTCATTTTCCTCTTTGGCTTTTCATTTTTGCTTTTTAATTCAAACACTGTCTTTTCTCTCTGTAAGTCTTTGTTTTGAAATGTAAGTTAACAGGAATAACAGATACTGGAGTAGTTTTTTATTAGTAAATGTCAACACAATCAAAGAAATGATAAGCTGACATTAATTCTTTAATTCTCAGTGCTCTAATGCTATATTATATCTGAAAACAACCATACAGAGTGATTAGTATTAATATTATTATGTTATAAATACTATAATGCAGGCATACCATTAAATTGGTTATAGTTCACACAGGTAGGGCATTGAAGAGTCCTAATGTGAACCTAGGTCATTAACGCTAAAATATTTCTTAACCACTAGCATTTACTGCTTTCTTCAGTACTTTGCTGGGATACACATCACACACAGACAGAAAATCAACTAAGTGTCATATATCGTGAAGAAATCTGGCAACATATAGAAGCTAATAAATCATGTTTCCCCAAGCCTCTTATTCCATCAGCTGTCACACCAGCACATTGGTAAAATAGTATATTTCCTGGCTTCAAAATCAGTAAAATAGCTGATTCTTTCATTAAAGTAACTCTTCTTGGCTTTCAGTACCACCTAAACACCGCACACCTTCTTACACCTTTGTCCATGGTGGGCTACACTCTCTCTCTAAAATTCATGTTGTCTTTTCATACTCTTGCTGTCTTGCTTTAGTTCAAGAGAAAGAACAGCGGCCCCGATGGACTGAAAAGGTCCCGGAACCTATCAGTCCTGCCCTGCTGTTGTCTGAGCAGCTGCACAGCTGGACCCTGGTGTCCTGTTGATCATAGACAATTGAGCAGAGTGGCAGCTCAGACAGAACCACTCCGTCACTGTCATGAATCGAGAAAAAAACAAAATCTCTCTTTAATCATATAAACAAGGACATGGCTGATATCTTGGTTGCGGCCCCATCACCCATCTCGTATAGCCTAGCGTCACCCCACCAACCATTTAGAGAAGATTATTAAAGAACCAGTCATGGACTTGTCCCCATCTCCAGAGCGTCCAATCCAAGTCCAAGACCTACTTCTTTGAGCTTATTTGGATGAGATGCCTTGGAGTCTGAGAGCAAGAGATGCAGCTGGAAGAGAGAATTGAGTGTGTGCCAGGGAAAGCTGAAGTCAGGCTCTCTGTCTCACACACATCTGCTGCTTCTAATGGCCCCACAATGTTACCAGCCCTAAAGCTAAATGATTTTATGTATGCAGCTTATTATCTGTCTCCTTTTGAGTCAGTCAGTTGTGGCCAAGAAGTGTTAAGTCATAGTCCAGATGTGCTTAACGGAAGATACTCGTGAGTGAGCTCCCTGCCTCCCAAAGTATGCTGTAAAAAAGGGGTACCTTCAACAGAGCATTAGGGGTGCTGTGCAAACTCCTTCAGGACCAAGTGGGAATATCACGGAGTGTGAAGCATTCACCTTTACTCAAATTTACTTCAGTCAGAGACATCTACCCCTTTTATTTACTTTGTAAGACCTCCTCATAATATTTTATTTGAACAATGGGTTTTGGCACATACACAAAAATCACTACTCTAAGGAAAAAAAATCAGTGTTTCTGTCCACTTGATTCCATCTCATACAATGTATAAACCATGTTAGTAGATTAAGGTAACTTTGAAAATGATATATTAATAAAAGTCTTAAATTTGGAGTTATAAAATAAAGTCTTAATACCTAGGAAGACAAAAGTCAATATACTCGCCACTGAAATTTTCCCAGAGAGCCACATGCATTTCCCATTAAAGATGGTCAGTGCAGCATGGCCGTATTTCATGTCCAGTATTATAGAGTCTCATGTTAAACTTAGTAGAATACAGAAATGCACACACTCAACTGTATGGGTACAGGAAATTAAATATATACATATATGATTTATTAACACATGACTATATTTTTTATATCACTATAGCTATATATCCATATATTGCCAAAGTCAAATAAGATTGAATATAAAACTAATAAGCTCCATGAGTCTGATTGATTCAGATATATAATCAGGGGAAATAAATTCAAGAAAGTGAGAAAAGCAGATGAAATATAACCATGAGAACAATTTCACTGCTGTATGCTCTTCATTACCTGGGGTGCTATTGGGGTGTAGGGCAACTATGCAGGACCAGCTATTTAGACACACAGACATATTCCATGTGTGTATTATGTATATACATTATATGTTTTATATATATATGAATTATATATGTGTATTATATGTATATGTGTATTAAATGTATATAAAATATACATATTTTCCTAATAGGACTATTCATAATAGTCTCAAGTTGGAAACAGACCTAAAGTTTGCAATAGTGATATATTCAGACAAGGCATCACTCTACAAATCAGGCAACACTGCCTAATGGTGGTAGAGGTCAGCTTCATGACTACCGGGGGGACAGTCATAGTGGGGGCCAGAGAGCAAAATCTTTGGTGCTAGTGATGTTCTATTTCTTGATTTTTGTTGTAGTCCCCTGGCTGTGTTCATATTGTGAAACTGATTTGTACACACACACACACACACACACACACACACACACGTGTGTATGTATACACACATGCATACACACATATACATATACATATATATATGTTATGTTTCAAAACAATTATTCAAGTAGTATAAATTTGTATTTCTCTAACTGCTGACGATGTCAGATATCTTTTATGTGCTCATTTGACATCCATACATCTTCATTAATTAACTGTCTCTTCATTTCTTTTTTCCTTGTTTAATTAAGATTGTTTACTTCTAGATCATTTAATTTTGAGAGTGCTTTATATATACTGTATCCTAAATCTTTACTAGATATGTGGTTAAAAATACTTTATTTTGTACTCAATAGCTTGTCTCTTTATAATTTTAATGGTATCTTTCACAAAGGAAAAAAATGTTATAAAGTCCAATTTTTATTTTTTCCTTTATGGTTGTGTGTTTTGTGTCAAGTCTAAAGATTTTCTCCTATGCTCTTATTTTCTAAAAGTTTTATAACTTTTATATTTTACATTTGAGTCTGTCATCCATTTTGTACAAATTGTGGTACTTTTTTGCCAATGGACATCCATCATCCATCTGTGATAGAACCATCGTAGTTTATTGAAAAGACTATCTCTCTTCCCTTAATGTACTTTTGCACATTTGTCAAATTATCAGTTGGCTGTATTTTTTTATGTTTTTATTTATTTCTGAGAGAGAGAGAGGCAGCGTGAGCAGGGAAGGGTCAGAGAGAGAGCGAGATACAGAACGTGAAGCAGACTCTGAGCTAGCTGTCAGCACAGAGCCCAACGCGGGGCTCGAAACCCCACAAACTGTGAGATCATGACCTGAGCCGAAGTCAGACACTTAACCTGCTTAGCCACCCACGTGCCCCCAGTTGGCTGTATTTATATAGATCTATTTCTGGGTTCTGGGTTCCACTGATCTTTGGGTTTATTGTATGCCAAACCACTTAGTCTTGATTAATATAGAATTAGAGTGGGTCATGAAATTTGATAGACTAATTTTCCCCCTTTATTCTTTTTCAACTGCCATACAATGGAGTGATTATATTCCTGGGAATTTATCCCCAGGAATAAAGATTTATGTTCATACAAAAACCTTAAATGTAGTTTAGAGCAGTTTTATTTATAATAGTCAAAGTGTGGAATCCGCTCTGATGTCCTTTAACATTAAAGAAACTGTAGAGGATGACCTAAGCAGCAGTTAAACATAAACAAGAAAAATGAACTACTGATACACTCAAAACACTTGAAGAATTTTTGAGAATTATGCTGAATGAAAAAGCCAATCATTAAGGGTCAGTTAGTACATTAGTCGCTTTTTATAACATTCTTAAAATAATGAAATTATACAAATGGAGAAGAGTAGAGGTTGTCAGGGTTTAAGGAGGGTTGAGGGTGGCAGAGAAGTAGGCATGGCTATAAAAGAACAATATGAGCACCCCTTATAAGGAAGAAAATATTCTTCATCTGGACTGTGTCCATGTTGATATCCTGCTTGTGCTGTTGTAGGACAATAATGCGAGGTGTAACTACCATGGGAGAAACTGGGTAAAGGGTACATGAGATGTTTCGTTTCTTTTTCTTAAAATAGCAGGTGAATCTATAATTGCCTTTTTAAAAACATTTTTATTTATTTTTGAGAGACAGAGAGAGACAAAGAATGAGCATGGGAAGGAAAGCAAGAAGGGGAGACACAGGATCTGAAGCAGGCTCCAGGATCTGAGCTGTCAGCACAGAGCCGGATGCAGGACCCAAACCCACAAACCGTGAGATCATGTCCTGAGCCGAAGTTGGATGCTTAACCAACTGAACCACCGAGGCGCCCCTATAATTGCCTTGAAATTAAAAGTTTAATTGAACAAAATATGCCAATACAAACTAAAAGGCAGAGGAGAGAGACCCCGGAATGTAGAATGTGAATAGAGAATGAATATTATAAGATACATGATAGAAAAATAAAAGAGTTTCTAGTGAGGAATGACCACTAGTGCCCGACTGTGAAATCAGTGAAGACAGGGACCATTTCCATGGATTTGCTATTATGTTACCAGCTGTAGCCTAAAGATCAACACCAAGTGTCCACTGTAGAAATAATTACTTTAAAATACTGAATAAATGGAAGAATGCCAAATGCCTCCATTAGGCAATTTATATTTGGACTAAGGAGCGAGAGAGTTTACAAATATCATTTTAACAGAACTGGGAAGGATGTTAGTGCTGTCATTCATTTAAGAAGGAACAACACTTAAGTGAAGAATAAGAATCAAACCAAACTCAAAACAGCTTGGCTATGAAGAGTGGCAAGGAAATAAATTTACTGAAATAAAACAGTGTAGAAACTATTTTTGATAAAAAACATATTATTTATCTATATTAATGCATGCTTTTTATCTGGTGTTAATATGGAAATTAAACAATTATTTGGACATTTTAAGGTTGAAATTATTAAGATAAAATAGTATTGCCTGGTTAACCTGTACATTCACTTGGTACCTGTCACCTCACTGTGGGGGACTTACATGATACAGTCACAACCACTGGCTGTGTGGCAGTGCTGATACCTCATGTACGACCCAGCTCACAGAGTAGCTCAATAAACATCTGTGAAAATAAAGGTAAATATAATGGCAGGGAAAAAAAAAGAGAGATACTCATAAACCAGTCTTTCCTACCATAAAGCCTGTGTCTTTCTCCTGTGCCATATTTTGTATTCTGATTAAGCCTTCTTGTAAGGGAAATGACATACTCCCCCAAGTACTCAATAGCATAGCTTAAAGTAAATGGAAAAAAAATGAAAACCAACACTTTTTTCTAAGCCATGTTGGTATGTAAGATATATTAACATGAAGAATAGACATCCTGATATCCATTTTCCTTATATTTCCTCAGTTAATCTGCAGGTTATGTTTTATACCATAAGCATAACCTGTGTCCAACCCACAGCTGATCACCCAGAGTCTAGATTTAGAATAGGATTAATGATTTTGTGAAAAACGGGGGCACTTAGATTACAACAGTTCATCATGACTCATTAAATGTTATAATGAACATAGACACCATTCTGTGATGATTAAAGGGAGCAAGATAAATGATAATCAGGTTTATGGGCCTATGTATTATTTTACCCTTTTTCAACTTATATAATTCATAGTTATTTTATAGCAGCTTGTAGCTTACCATTTTAACATTATAACTACTGCATAATTTTATTAAAATAGGTCATCTCATTCAACCATCATTACTTTGACATTTTCTAAACTCACAGTCCTTTGGAATTATCTTAATTTTGCAGGTCATTAGATATGGGTCCATTTCAGAAGTTTCAAAAATCATTACTTTTAGATTCTCTCTTTAATAACATTTCTAAAGTCCAAACCTTTTGGCTTTCAAATTTCTAACATAGATCTATTAAGTTTGGAAGTTAGGAATATTTATTTCTCTGAACCCTGAGTTAAATAAATCCAATAAGAAAAAAGAATCTCATTATGTTCTCACATCAAAATAAATGGTTAAAAATGTACTTTATTTACACTGAGGCCTCCGATTATCATTTCTGCCCTTCCAAACCCCAACAATGCTCACTCCATCCTGATTTTATTATTCATACTTAAAACTCAATAAACAAAATCTTCAGAAAATATTAATTCCATGATGTGACTCAGGGAAAGAGTGCAGATCTCATTAAAAGCAATAACCTTAATGGAGTTGGGGTTCCCTTTCCTTAAATCCCACCCTGAGTGCTTTAGTAACAGGGATGTTTTGATTTTAGCAGATAAATGCTCCACCTGTCCTTTCTCTGACGCAGAGCAATGGAGTCTCGGACACATTTCTTCCAGTTAAGTCTCTATGTCCCTACCAGCAGCTAATGGGTAGACTGTACTGCATACCAGATGTGGATACTTATAATTTTTATACACAAAGCTGAACAGTATAAAATATTGCAGGATGCTAAAATCTCTGCCGAGAGCTGAGCACACTTAGTGCTTTTCATATAAAAACAAGTTAGAGTTCATTTGTGTCTCCCGTCTTACAAAGCGATTTGTTGTTCAGCATCTTGGCTTCAAATAAGCAGGTGACCCATATGGATGCACATAGATGCATTGGACCTGGAGGTCCTCAAGGCTCGATTTCATATATACTCAGTTCTGTTAATCTTGACTCAATCTCACACAGTTGGCAATGTCCCAGAATTACTTTTTCCTGAAACATTTGTAGAGGCACTCATGTTTTCTTCATTTTTAATTCTTAGTATCACTTCTGCCAGTCTACATCACCAAGTGGCCACATCTGTTATATCCAAATACCCCCCTCATGTGCTCCTCACCCTCACAGCTGATTGTGGTTCCGAAAAGCAAAACAAAACAAACAAAACCCCACAACATTACACTGTCTTGTTTCACTTTTAATTTGTTACCAGATGAGCAGTTTTAATTACGTCCAGAACTGATACTGTAGTTATCTGTTCATTCTCCCCTTTCCCAGATGACTATCTTAAATTTATTCCTTACACCATCTCAACATTTTCCCTAATCTTCATGTTAATTGATATTCTTCCTTTCTAATTATTGAGAAAATTATAGCAATAAAAAAAAGAAATTTGTATTTTTATACTCATCACCACATCTACCCACATACTAGCATCTATACCCACACCTTCTGCTTCCCTAATTTTTCCCATAAATTGAATGTGTGTGCACATGTGCATACGTGTGTATATTGCTTCCGAAACCAATTTTGACTTTTCTCTCTTCTGATACTTTCTCTTCTCTTCTCTCCTTTGATACACTCCTCTCTCTCTCTTCCCATTATCCCCATTACTTTCTTCTTTACTGTATCATTACCACTCGTACACAAGAATACTCATCTCTTCCATTAAAAAAGGATACTTGAAAATATGATCAGAAAATGACTTTCAAATCAAACTGCTATGAACACAAATCCTAGCACAGGCACTTACTAGTAGATGACCTCAGGAAGATTATCTAAGTTTTCCAAGCCTCAGTCTTTTCAGTTCTAAAAGACAGATGATAATTCTTGTCTTATAAGGTGGTTGTGATGTTGAAATTGGATCATATATAAAGTGCTTTTTAATAGCATTAGGCAACAAGAATGTGTTTAGTAGATGGTAGATATTTCTGGAAAAAAAAGAAAGAAAAAAAAGCACACCTTCTTGAATACCACTTTCCTACTAGCGATCAAACTTTCCCTACCCCCGACCCTGCCTGCAAATTTTCCATGTCATGATGTATCTTCACTGTTTACACATTTCCTCTTATTTTTCTCTTAAACTTGAAGCAATTATGTTTTTTATTCCCTTCAGGACATGTTATAACTGCTTTTACAAAGTCCCCAGTGTCCTTATGGCCTGAAACAGCTTTGCCAAGGTCATCAGTGTCTTCCATTTTGCTAAATCCATCAACCATTTTCTTGTCCTCCAGTGATTTGAGCTTCTGGCACATTCGACATTCTCCCTCATCTTGATGGACTCCGTTTCTGGTGATTGTGCACTGGCGGCTGTGCAGGTGGTGGTGGGGACCAGTACAGGGGCGGCTTCCTGACTTGCATGCCTTTATCTACTTGTACAGACGCTTCCCAGCAGGTGCGGCAGGCCGCAATAGAGGTGGTTTTCTGATGCCCCCCTATAGGCCACTTCCCTCCTGCCTCTCGGGCTCCTGCTTCTCGGGCGCCTGCTTTTCGTATCCTCTGATGTTCTCGTCTCTCCAGACCACTGATATTAGGTGATCCCAGGGCTTCATCCAGTGTCTTCTCTGCTTACATGATGGTTTATAAAACCATACAGCAGACCTTCCCACATTTACATCTCCAGCCCAGTTGTTTTGCATTTTATTATGTGCTGCATTTCCCATTTTACATATGTCAAGTACCCCAGCATGACATGCTTAATGTTGAAATCCTGCATTTCTGCCCTACTCAGACTTGATTATCATCGTGTTCCAATCCATAGTTGATAGCAAGTCCAACTTTCAGTTGGCTCAGGTCCAAAACTTCATGTCATCCTTCCTTTATCCACCCCATCGGGAAATATCCAGGATACATCCAGCATCCACTGTTTTCCCGGCTCCTTTATTTTTCCAGCTCGCTACCTGGTACAAGCCTGGTACTCTTTATCTGGATGTATCATCTTCTAACTGACCTTCCTGTTCCCCACGTTTGATATCCATGGTCTTTTCTCAGCCCAGAAACCCGAGATGAAACTAGATCATATCTGTCTTCTGCTCCAGACTCTTTTTGGCTCCCCATCTCCCTAAAGTAAGAGAGAGAGTCCTCATAACAGTCTCTACTAGGTCCTACATAATCCTGCACTCCGTTTCCTCCTGAATATATGTAACATCTTCCCCTTTTTGCCCCAGTTCAGCTGCCGGCAGGCTTGCTATCCACCAGAGGTGTTCTGCCTCAGGGATGTTGTACGAGTAGTTCTCCTAAACAGTGACATTTTCTGCCTAAATATCTGCACAGCTAAGTCTCTTTACAGGAGCCTGAGTGCTGAAAAAGCCAGAAAATTGCTTTCCTTTCTTTCTGTAAGAAAGAGAAGAACTTGTAAACTAAATGCAACTGGTCAGATGTATAAACAGAACTTTCCCTAGAGAGCTAGCACAAAGCAAGTGGTTCCCTGATTCTTCTGGCAGTTGCAATTTATTATGTGGGACATTTCCCCTCACTGAGTAGCCTTGATTGTAGTCTTCTAGACTTTAAAACAAACTAATGAGCTATTCAGTATCCCTGACTCCATTTTTATTTAACTCAGTGTGGTAAGTCATTTCCAAAGGAGTCCTCTAATTTACTTCCCTCCCGGTACTAATGTCCATGTCTAGTTTCTCTTGAATCTGGCATATGACTGACAGAATGGGATGGAGGTTACACAGTGTGGTATCTAAGAGGACGTTTTAAGGGGCTTGAGGCTCTGCCTATATCTCTTGATGATATAGAAAATGCTGGGTTTTGGAGCCGATTGGCCAAGAAGGAATACTTGAGATGTCCTTGGTGCAAAAAGGTGATTTTATTAAAGTACAGGGACAGGACTCACACACAGAAAGAGCTGCACTGGGGTGGTGAGGAGTGGCTAATTATATATCTTCAAGTGCGGAGGGGGGTCAGGGAGAGTATAAATCTCTAAGGAATTTGGAAGCAAGATTTCCAGGACCCCTTGAGGGACTAGCTGCTATTAGGAAAAGGTCATTTATTACTTTCTTTTAAAACCTTAGGCATGAGATCCTTCAGCTGTATATCATGGGCCATATGCTTGGAATGAATGTCAACATATATTTGGGGTACAGAGATAAAGGAAGTTTCCAAAGGAATTTTTAAAATTATTTATTTATTTATATTGAAAGAGACTGTCAGCAGGAGAGGAGCAGAGAAAGAGAGAGAGAGAGAATTCCAAGTAGACTCCACATTTTCAGCTCAGAGCCTGATGCAGGGCTTGAACTCATGAACTGTGAGATCATAATCTGAGCAGAAACTAAGAGTGGGTCACTCAGCCGACTGAGCCATCCAGTTGCCCCTACAAAGTAATGTTTATATGTTAAAGGAGACCTAGGGGATACTGGAGGTGGGGCTGAGAGTGCCTTTTGGCTTTAGCAAAGCCAGTTCCTAGAGGAAGGTCACTCTCCCTGCCTCAAGCACTTGTCAATAGGCAACTTAAAGGTCTTAAGGGAATTTAATTTTTTTCACTTGCCTTTGGTTCCCACATCATTGAGTTACTGACTCAGGGGAAAGTCTGGTATCATGTAAAGAGCTTGTCTATTATGGGACCGTGATGTTGTGAGGAAATGTATGTGAGTCATGGAAAAGGTCTGTATGGAGAGAGACAGACAGACAGACAGAGATGGAAAGAGCAAGGAAGAGAGAGATGCCTGGCCATCCCCTGATGCCAGCTACCCCAGTGTCCAGATGTGAGTAAAGAAACCACACAGGATATTCAATTCAGTAGAGCTCGAACTGCATGAACCCCTCAAAAAGAACTTCCCAGCGAACTCTCATTAACCAAATAACCAGGAATAACAAAGCTGTTGTTTATGCCACTAATTTTTGGGGTTGTTTGTTATAGAGCAACAGATAATGGGAACACTTAGTTACCTATGGAAATAATCTTCATTGCTAAAATATTCATAATACACAAAGAAGTCTTAAAAGTTGGTAAGAAGAGACAAAAAAGAAAAAAAAGTTATTAAACATTTAAATATACCTGCCATTTGATTCAGAAGTTCCATTCCTGTGAACATGCGCTCTAGAAAGAACCAACTGTGGGTAGACAGGTGGACAGGTAGGTAAGCAGGTAGGTAGGTTGCGACAGAAACCTGCAGCTATGTGTAGATAAAGACCTATGAAGAGAGAGAACGTTGATCGCAACATCACAGCGTTGGGGAATAAAAACTAGATATGGGCCAATGTGTAAAGTTTACAACTGAAAAAATGTATATGCTAAACATATCACACTTAATTTGAGGGTTTCAGCAACTCTATTCTGCAGTGGAAAAAACATACAGCAGAGAAATATTAATGGCCTAACAGGATTTCAGGGGCACCTGGGTAGGTTCAGTTGGTTAAGCTTCCAACTTTAGCTCATGTGATGGTCTCATGGTTCGTGGGTTTGAGCCCTGCATTGGGCTTTGTGTTGAAAGCTGGCTCAGAGCCTGGAGCCTGTTTAAGATTCTATGTCTCCCTCTCTCTCTGACCCTCCCTGGCTCATGCTGTGTCTCTCTCTCAGAAATAAATAAAAAGCATTAAATTTTTTTTTAAAAACCAGGATTTTCTTAAATTGAGGCATAATGTTCATTCAGTAAAATGCACAGATTTTAAGTGTTGATTTTGATGAGTTGGGCAAACTTGTACTACTGTATGATCTAAGGTTAATAAGGGCATAGTATAATTGTGATCAAAGTAGAATTTTCTGCCATGCACCTTTTCTGACCATCTCCCACCTCAGAATCACTGCTCTGTGGATTTCCTTCTTCACAGATTACCTTTGTCTATTTTTGCATATTTGTAAGTGCCATTTAAGTAGGAACTCTTTCTTTCTTGGCTTCTTTTTCCTCACTTATGAAATTATTTTGCACCAATAGTTTGTATCTTTACAATGCTGGACATTATTCCATTCTATAAATATATAAACATTTGTTATTTATTTTCTTTAAAAGGGCTTTTGATTATGTATAATTGACTAGAACTGTCTTATACAAAAGTCATTTTGGTGCTATATCTTTTACTCTTTGTAAATACCTCACATTATTGGATCTACATGTTTGTTTTTATAAATGAACACCACCCTGTTTTCCTTAGTTGTGTCATTTTACACACCTTGCAGGAACATCTGAGAACCACACTTCTACCCTGTTCACCAGAACCTGGGATTGTTGGCCTTTTCTATGTCAGCCTGGCAAAGGCTTTGGAATTTTAGTTCATTGTCATGTTAATCTGTACTACCTGATGATTAATTGTGAGCAGAAAGTGTGTTTACCTCACGGGTACTCTAGCATCAGTTCACACATTTCCCCCTTCCCTCTGGGATATGCAAGCCCTTCATTGTCGTTTTGCAAATCCAACAGTGAAACATGAATTGCATATTGAAAGGAAAGTTGAAAATGCTTTAGACGTTTTCCTAGACTTTCAGTCCTACTTTTAATCTTCAAAACACCTTAAATTTTCAAATAAAATGCAAGATTATTTTGTCTGTTTAAAAAAAAACATTTTGAGAGAGAGAGAGACAGAGATAGAGCATGAATGGGGAAGGGGCAGAGATAGAGGGAGACACAGAATCTAAAGCAGGCTCCAGGCTCTGAGCTGTCAGCACAGAGCCTGACATGGGGCTCAAACTCACAAACTCTGAGATCATGACTTGAGCCTGAGTCAGATGCTTAACTCACTGGGCCACTTGGGTGCCCTAGTTATTTTGTCTTCTTTTAAAGATGAAGGGGAGCAGAACAGGTCACACAAAATATGTCTCTTTGGTGTAAAGATGATCATGAGCTGATCACTTTTAAGAAACTGAGAATCTCTTGTTGGGATGAGCACTGGGTGTTATATGTAAACCAACTTGACAATAAACTATAAAAAAAAAAAAAAGAAACAGAATCTCTGAACACTGAGTACAAGTTACCCTTCTGAAAGAGATAGTCATACTGAGAAGGGAAATCTCCATTTATATTTGTCTCCCTTTGTGTACCGGGAAGAGTCATGCCTGGATCTCTATAAACTTTTATCAAAGGAGAAAGCAGCTTACTTAGGTCTACTAAAAAACTCACACAGTTTACCAACTTTGTCTGCTAACTTCCCAGAACTGACTTCCCTTCCCCCAACACCTTTTTATTGTCTGTAGCTGGAGATGGTATTTAAGGCTTGCGCCATTTTGGGGATGCTTCTATATATACTGGAGGTATCCATGTTATTTTACTTCTGTTTGTTCTTCACCTTTTCATCTTTTTATTGGTAGGAAAAAAATCTGTTATAAGATGGCTAACAGGACTGATAAGGAAATACCTGTCCCTGATCAAAGACTCCCCCTTCTGGGTTCTTCTTCCCACCCTGCTTGTCTCATGTATTAATGAGGAATGCAGAAGTAAGAGCCTATAATTTATTCCCTCTGCTGATGCTCTGGGCTCAGACTTCTGGAGGATGATCTCCTCTGACCCTACAGTGTAAAATAAATCTGCCTTCCAAGATCTCTGAGTGCTGCTTGGTTCTTCCGCCAGGTGATCCAGACCAGAATCAGTAACATTATTATGGCGGGGGAGGGGGGGGGGCTCAGCTAGGAACCTAGAACAGAAGGAAGAATTATTTTTCCTTCCCTACAAAGACTCTTTCAATGTACGAAGCGATCAGATAGATTGACAATTATAGGCAACCAATGCAAAGACTTTCTCTTTACCTCACAGAACTTTGGCCACTAACCAACTTCCAGATATACCTAAAAGTGGAGACTACACATTACAAATGTGTTAATGGTTTAATCTCAGCACATTTTGGGGGTAACATTGGGAATCTTATCTCTAAGATACCTAATATGACCTAGAGGTACTGGCATAGAAGAACTACTGTCTTTATATAGAGAAGATTAGGCCCCTACACAAAGATGTACTTATTATTCCTGATGGACGCATAGTTTACAAATAGGGAAAAACTGTCTTTTAATGTGGCTAGAACAGATGTGTAATAATGTCTGCTATAGCATAATGAATGTATTTTTGAGCTTCCTTAATGGTTGGCTGATTACTTATTGAAATATTCATAAGTGCTTTCTCAATTATTTGATAAGGGAAATGCTCACGGAGGTCTTGACAACTGACCCTGACTCTTTGGAACTTTCCAGCCTCCACTTTACATTTCCCAGCTATCATTTGCTACACGAACAAAAAAATAGTGAATATAAGCATTGATTCTTTTAAGCTTTAAAAAACAAGCATTTATGTTATTCTCATTTTGCATCACTCAATCTAATTCATATTTCTCAACTAAAATTTGTCAAAATACAGAGAGTATTCTGTCCTCAGGCTATCTTTCTGTGTCATTAATTGCTTTGTTCTGGGAGCGAACATATAGTAGTTGAAAATGGTACAGAGAGAAGAAAAGAAAAGCAAAAGTTTGCAGCTTGATGAGTTGAACATGACTAATTTCTCTGCCCATCTGAATTTGCTAATCACAGAGTTAAATAATTTTAAAATGAAATAGTGATAAATGATACATTCTGAAAACAGAGTATTTATGTAAGCTCTTTCTGAAGGCTGGTAACATCCATGAGGAAAGAGGATGGACAGGCCAGTGGGAAGCCCTGAGGGAGGAGGGGCAGGCTCTGCTGGAGGAGACAGAGAGAAGGCAGTGACTTGCACACTGCTACTCCAGATGCTCAACCAAGGCCAAATGCTGCTGGCCAAGTTCCAGTTTTGCTTCAGTATTGAGGTTTGTATCCCCTCTGAAACTTTGATTCAGTTGACCTTTGATCTTTAACCCAAGTTTTATGTTTAAACTCCCTCTCACCTCTAAAACCTACCACCCTTGCTAGACTTTTTCTATACAAGCAAAAAATACCGAAGAATTAAAGAATTGAATTTTCTAGGTAGTTTTTGGTGTGTGTGACTTTCTGTTCAGTTTCAAAAATTAGGCTCAGGTTGTTAAGAGTTTCCCAGATGCAGTAATTCTTAGTAAAGGCCTCTCCTGCTATGAGCAACTATATATATATGTGACATATATATAGCTTACAGATATATATGACAAAAAAACAATAAACATCTCTACAGATATTGAAGAGTGGATGGCATGGCACTAGAATTCTTGGAAGTTGGAAAGAGCCTAAAATAAGCTGCACACACATTCTGACTATCCCTCCCAATACCTTACCTAACAAGCAGGTGCAGGGGACCAAGCAGTATAGGATGGCCTCACTGGATGGAGAAAATGGGAGTGTAAGGGTAGCTGTGGTCCACAGTATTAGTGTGCGAGGCACCACAAGGCAAGTCCCTCACATCCTGTGCCTGGTTTCCACTGGGATATAGGGTAAAGCCTAAGCTACACACAGAGGATGGATCTCAGGAAGCCAGGAGCAAACCTCTGTGGGGAACGGATAGCCAAGCTGACTCCAAAGCAGGCATATCCCATGGTCCTGTTTGCTGACCACAATGGCTTTAGGCTAAAAATCAACAAGACAATACTTGGGAGATTTCTAAATACTTGGAAAGCAACACGTAATAAGCAATCTAAGCATTGTTAATAAACAAGTGAAACAACAGAGAGATGGAGATAAACAGTCGTGACACAAGACACACAAGTCCATGGACTGCAGGCGCCCTGTGTGTGGAAGGAACAACGAGCCTCAAAAGGACAGAAAAGAATAGTCGTGAATGGACAAGCCATGTCACCACCTCAACAGCTATAAAAAGAGCAAATTATCCCTCCCGCAAAGACATCCAAAAGGAAAAATAAAGGAATGAATAGAAATCAATAGATATAATGACAAAACAAAACTAAAAGATTGAAAAGATTAATAAAGTGATGAATTCTTGCTAGTCTGATCAAGAAGAAAGACAAATCACCAATATCAAGAAAGAAGAGACCTGACTAAATCCTATAAACATATGACATGAATTAATAGTCATTATCAACCAATACGTTTGACAGCATAATGAAAATGGATGAATTCTTTGAAATACACAGTTTTAATCAAATTGACATAAAACACAAGGAGATGTCTGGAGTGACCTCTATCTCTTAAAGAAATTGAATCAGTTAATTACAAACTTTACACAAATTGAATGCCATCTCCAGATGGTTTCATTTGTAAGCTCTACTAAACACTTAAAAGTTTAATAATAACAGACTTATTCAAACTCTTTTAGAAAACAGAGAAGAAGGAAACATTTCATGAGGCCAACATGGCATTGCTATCAAAACCTGTGACAATACTTCAAGGAAAGATCATTTTCAGGCACTTAGTTACAGAACTCCTAAATTCAGTATTAGATATCAAATCTAGAATAATATAAAATGGATACTTTTATATTTTCTCTCACTACTAGAACTAAATAGTGAATTAGTACTGTTGCAGCATATATGAAAAACATGCAAAATCAACTATATTTAACTGAATTACCTAAAGCTCTATATCCTTGATTTAACATTTCCTAAATGTCTAACACAGCTCCTCCCCACCTCCTCTGGTGCCAACAGTACTTTGGATACAGCCCTCAATGCGTGTGTCCACTGTTGTATGGTGTGACATCTGTCCATCATGAGGACAACATCTATATCATCATTTAAGGAGTCATTGGTTTTCATTTATTTTGACAACCCAGAGTTTTTCAGTAAGCTCTCCGTATCCAGTATTAGCAACATAGAAAAATATATGCTCTTCCACAAAGGAAGCTCTGAGGCTACAAGTCACAATCATTGCCATCTCATATCCAGTATTCCTTCATTTTCATTGACTTTCATCTTAGAGAGAAAATTTTAAAAAATATTTGCCCAGCATTCTTATATCTTTACCAGGATTCTTCACTTATTCTTTACTTCCAGACTGTGTATTATTTAACTAGAATTTTTTAAAAAAAGGAAAAGAGAAGAAAAGAAAAGAAAGATCTAAGAAGCACTTGTGACCTCTGTAGATAAATCCTTTCTTTGAAAAATAATTCTACAAAGCAGTCTTGAAAAAGAAGAATAAAACTGGAGGAATCACAATCCCAGATTTCAAACTATATTGCAAAGCTGTTGTAATTAAAACACTATGGTGCTGACATAAAAATAGACACATAGATCAATAGAATGGAACAGAGAATTCAGAAATAAAGTCACAATTATATGATCAATTAATCTTCAACAGGGCAGGAAAGAACATCCAGTGGGAAAAAGGCAGTCTCTTCCCCAAATGGTGCTGGGAAAATTAGACAGCTACATGCAAGAGAAGAAACAGGACCACTTTCTTACACTGTACACAAAATCAATTCAAAATGAATTAAGGACCTAAACATGAGACCTGAAACCATAAAAATCATAGAAGAGAGCACAGTCACTAATCTCTCTGACATTGACCATAGCAACATTTTTCTAGATGTGTGTCTTGAGGCAAAGGAAATAAAAACAAAACTAAACTATTAGGACTACATCAAAATAGAAAGTTTCTGCACAATGAAGGAAACAATCAACAAAACTAAAAGGCAACCTACAGAATGGGAGAAAGTATTTGCAATTGACATATTGGGTAAAAAGTATCCAAAATACATAAAGAACGTATATAATTTAACACCAAAAAATAAATAATCCAGTGAAAATGGGCAGAATATATGAATAGACATTTTTCCAAAGAAGATATCTATATGGCCAACAAACACATGAAGACGCTCAACATCACCCATCATCAGGGAAATGCAAATCAAAAATTAATGAGATATCACCTTACTTGTCAGAATAGCTAAAATCAACGACACATGAAATAACAGATGCTGTTGAGAATGTGGAGAAAAAGGAAGCCTCATGCACTGTTGGTGAGAAGTCAAACTAGTGCAGCCACAGTGGAAAACAATATGGGGGTTTTTCTAAAGGTTAAAAATAGAACTACCCTATGATCTAGCAATCACACTATTAGATATTCATCCCCAAAATACAAAAAGTTTTAATTCAAATGGTTACATGCACTCTTCATATTTATAGCATCATTATTTACAACAAATAAATTATGGAAGCAGCCCAAGTGTCCAATGATGAATGAATAAAGAAGAAGTGGAATATATATGCAATGGAATATTACTCAGCCATGAAAAGAATGAAATATTGCTATTACCAACAACATGGATGGAGCTAGAGCGTATAATCCTAAGTGACTTCACTCATATGTGAGATTTAAGAAACAAAACAAATGAGCAAAGGTTTAAAAGGGAGAGAGATGGAGACAGAAGACAGAGGCACACCAAGAAACAGAGTTTTAGCTATGGAGAACAAACTGATGGTTGCCAGAGGGGAGGTGGGTAGAGGGTGATGGGGGAAACAGGTGCTGGGGATTAAAGGGTAGGCTTATAATGAAACAAAATAAAATGATTTTAAAAAGAAAAGTAATTCTATTCTCAGATTTCCATCATGTCACATCAGAGTTTTTATAATTCTCTAATCAATGTTCCTGTTTAAAGTTTTTCTTCTTCCAAACTGTTTTCCACAGTGCTTGTCAGATTAACATCAAATTTTGGCTAAGGTCATTGCTATTTTCCTGCTGAAAAAAATTTTCCAGGGGTGCTTGAGTGGCTCAGTCATTTGAGCAACTAACTCTTGATTTCAGCTCAGGTCATGATCCCAGGGTTGTGGGATCAAGCCCCACATCGGACCCTGCCCTGAGTTTGGAGACTGCTTGAGACTCTCTCTTGCTCTGCTCTTCTATCCTGCTCTCTCTCTCTCTATCTCTAAAATTAAAATAATATCTCCAGTTGTTCCTCCTTTCTAGAATGCTATATATTTTATTCCTACTTTCTAAAAATGTAGCTCTTTTCCCAACTCCTGTGGGATCAATCTCTTACAAGCAGCATCACGGAGGCTCTTCCTCCTCTGAGATCCTGTGGCATCATGAATCCCTTAGGGTGACTGGTTTGTACATTCCATATATTCTCAGTCTTTTCTTTTACCCTGTCAGGGCTTTTTTTTTTTATAACAAAGTATTTTTTTAATGTTTTATTTATTTCTAGGAGAGAGAGAGACAGTGTGAGCAGGGGAGGGTCAGAGAGAGAGGGAGTCACAGACCGAAACAGGCTCCAGGCTCTGAGCTGGCAGTCAGCACACAGCCCGACGCGGGGCTCGAACCCACGAACCGCGAGATCATGACCTAAGCGAAAGTCGGACGCTCAACCAACTAAGCCACCCAGGCGCCCCATACCCTGTCGGGGCTTTTAACTAGGTTAAGATCCATATTGTGATGAATCTCTTTTGCATTGTTAAGTAAGGGAGCTTCTGAAAATAATGTGCTCAGAGAAAAAGTTAGTGCTACATTGATAATGATAGGAATGTATTTAGCTTGTATTAATGATATTAAAACACACAGTTTCTCAGTATATTTAATTTTATCTCATATCTTAAGTCTTTTATGTTTTTAGATTTTTAAAATTTAAATTCCAATTAGTGGACACACAGTGTAATAATAGTTCCAGCTGGACAATATGGTGACTCAACACTTTCATACATCAGCCAGTGCTCATCACGTAAGTGCCCTCCTTGATCCCCATCACCTGTTTCCCCCATCCCCACCTACCTCCCCTCTGGTGACCATTAGTGTGTTCTCTATAATTAGTTTATACTTTTAGATAATAAAAGATATATTTTGACTTTGTAAAACATAATCCTATGCACATGTAATCATTAGGACAAAGAAAACTTAAATTGTGAAGCTATACACCAGTAACTTTTCAAACAATAAAAATATGAAATGAGACGAGTTAAGTACCATGGTATTTCAGAATAGAATTAGTTTTTGTTTTTGTAGACAACTGAAATGCGTGTTTCATATTAATGGAAAATAAAAGACTGCAGAGGACCATATTTTTACTTTTACAATGTATCCAATTGGGCAAAATCATCTAACTCATCAGAAAAAATAAATAGCAAATGTTAAATCATTGCTCTATGATCTCACAGTTCATGAGTTCAAGCCCTATGTCAGGATCTGTGCTGTCAATGTGGAACCAGCTTAGGATTCTCTCTCCCTCTCTCTCTGGCCCTTCCCTGCTTGTGTGTTTTCTCAATAAATAAATAAATAAATAAATAAATAAATAAATAAACAAACTTAAAAATAAGAATTGTGGTAAATAGTATATAGTAAAGTGCTTATCATGGTGCCAGATACATTTCAATAAGCTGGGAAATTGGAGCTATGAATATTTTCAGAAACTTGCAGTCTGACTCCTCTCCCAGGGGCAACTGTCTCCATCATGTGGTCCTGCTCCATTATCAAATTTTCACAGATGTGCAGATGAGGGATACCCTGCAAGTTGATATTTAAGAAGGTAAATACTGAGGGAATTTCTGAAACTTGATAGTGGATTCGGTGATGAAAGCTGTAATCTTAATCATCAAAAAAAAGACTATTTTGGGACTACCTTGGGGACAGGGTGTTGTCTGCAAGGTGTATGATGAGCTTCTGGGGACACTGATTTGCTTCTTGATCCAGGCTATTACATGGATTTGATACACTTATGAAAGTAAACTGAGTAGTACATATTGTTATATCTCCTCTTATCCATGTATATTTTAATAATGAAGTTAAAATCCCAGTCATTAATTAGTTAATTAATTTTTATCATTCATTCAACAAATTAAGTATTTGGCAAATATTACCAAAGTTATCAATTGATTATTGTGTTTTTGAGAAGCACAGTGCCAATAATAGTGCATTTCCTGATTTGAACAATCTTTTTTTCAAAATTAGTATTATACTGTGTTAATCATGTGTACATTAACTAAATTTGCAACAACTTACATTTAATAATAATAACAGAAATTTTTAAATTAGAGACTATGAATACTATAGAATGTTAAATTGAAATGAGTAAACATAGTATTTGTTAGAGAGAGATGAGTGTGTAATCGGTACAAGATCTAAAAGCATTACAAAGATCACAGTATGATGGCAAATTCACAGAAGTGAGATGGATATAAGTTTGTAGACATGAATGGTGTATGTGAAAAGTTTAGGATTATATGAATAACAACAAAAAAAATCATAGTTTTTAGACTAGGACCTCATTTCCCATAGTACATGAAATTAACTTTAGATAGGCAGGTTTATCAAATATTAGTATTTCATTCATATCCTTTGGTAGCCATGTACCCCTTTCCTTCACTGTCAAAAAATAATTTACCCCAGTGAATTCTACATTACAGATTATAATTTAGTTTGGAGACACTCATTTGGTTTGTCTTCAGCTTTGCTCACTCTCAGATTTGGTCCCCATGAAGGTAGTTTGGAGTTTCCTGAGGCAATAAAAGATTGAATCACACACACTCAGCTGACAGGTCTCCTTCAACCCTAAAGATCTGGCGTTATTTCCGTCCTGGCTCTCAGACATGCCACCTTGTGGGAGAATGATGTTTTCCTCCACACTTCCAACTGTGCGCTGCAGTCTTTACTATTCCTTTAATGTAATAATACAACTTCCTAACATATTATGCCAACAAATTCCCAACAGCAACAGAAACTATAATTTGCCAGCCTCTGACATACTATTTACCTCTTATGAAAGGAGTTCTCTTGAGTGTATGCAGAATTATTTGCTCTGGAATGCAAAGTCACAGATATTGATCATAAAAAAAATAAAATACCAACTAAAATAGTTGGTAATGAAATTTGGAATTGTTAAGTGTTTATACTTTTTATAATAATTTCAGTGAGATGACTTTGATGATGGTAATATGATTTAGGCATATTTATTCTTTTTTAAAGTTGTTATTTAAATTCCTGTTAGTTGACACATCCTGTAAGACTAGTTTCAGGTATACAATATAGTGATTCCACAATCTATACATTTCTCAGTGCTTATTATGATAGGCATTTTTTTTAAAGTTTTTATTTAAATTCCAGTTAATTAATGCACAGTGTTAATTCATTTCACGTGTATGATATAGTGACTCAACTCTTCCATACATGGCTAGGTGCTCATCACAACAAGTGCAGCCCTACGTCCCCATCACTTATTTCACTGAACTCTGTTCTTCTCCCTTTCTCTCCCCTCTGGTGACCATCAGTTCTCTAGAGTTAAGAGTCTCTTTCTTGGTTTGTCTCTCTATTTTTATTCCCTTTGCTCTTTGTTTCTTAAATTCCACATATGACCGAAATCATATGGTTTTTTTCTTTCTCTGATTTATTTGGCTTAGCATTATATTTTTAGCTCCATCCATGTCACTATAAATGGCAAAATCTCACTCTTTTCTTATGACTGAGTTATATACCATTGTGTGTGTGCACACACATCATATTCTTTATCCATTCATCTATTGAAGGACATTTGGGTTGTTTTCATAATTTGGCTATTATAAATAATGTTGCTATCAACATAAGTATGCATGTATCACTTTGAATTAGAGTTTTTGTATTTTTGAGTAAATACCCAGAAGTGCAATTGCTGTATCATAGGATAGTTCTCTTTTTAACTTTTTGAGTAATCTCCATACTATTTTCGACAGTGACTGCACCAGTTGCATTCTCACCAACAGTGCACCAGGTTTCCATTTTCTCCACATCTTCACCAACACCTGTTGTTTCTTGTGTCGTTTATTTTAGCCATTCTGATGGGTGTGAGGTAGTATCTCATTGTAGTTTTGATTTGTATTTCCCTGATGATAAGTGAGGTTGAGTTTAATCAACTTTGAGTTTATTTTTGTATGTGGTATGAGAAAGTGTTCCAGTTTCTTCTTTGCATGTTGCTGTCCAGGTTTCCCAAACACAATTTGTTGAAGAGAAAATCTTTTCCTGTTGTATATTCTTTCCTGCTTTTAAGTTGACCGTACAATTTTGGGTTCATTTCTGGATTTTCTCTTCTCTTCCATTGATCTATATATTTCTTTGTGCCAGTACCATACTGTCTTGATTATTACAGCTTTGTAATGTAACTTGAAGTCCTGAATTGTAATGCTTCCAGCTTTGCTTTTCTTTTACAAGATTGCTTTGGCTATTCGGAGTATTTTATGGTTCAATACAAATTTTAGGATTGTTTATTCTAGCTGTGAAAAGTGCTGGTGTTATTTTGATAGAGATTTTATTAAATATGTAGATTGCTTTGGGAAGTATAGATATTTTTACAATATTTGTTCTTCCAATGGTTCTTCACAAATAGTGAACTACTCTTGCAACCCAGGAATAAATCCCACTTGATTGTGGTGAATGATTTTTTTAATATATTGTTGGATTCCATTTGATAGTATTTTCTTCAGGATTTTTGCATCTATGTTCATCAGAAATATTGGCCTGTAGTTCTCTTTTAGTGGAGTCTTTATCTGGTTTTGATGTCAGGGTAATGCTGGCATCAGGGAATTAATTTGGAAGTTTTATCTTTTTCATTTTCTTTCTTTTTTTTTTTGAATAGTTTGAGTCTTCTTTAAATTTTTTTATGTTTATTAACTTTTGAGAGACAGAAAGAAACAGAATGCGAGGGAGGGAGGGGCAGAGAGTGGGAGACACAATATCCAAAGTAGGCTCCAAGGTCTGAGCTATCAACACAGAGCCTGGTGTGGGGCTCAGACTCATGAGTCATGAGATCATGACCTGAGCCAAAGTCCGATGCTTAGCCAACCGAGTCAGCCAAGTGCCTTTAGTTAACCCTTCTTTAAATGTTTGCTAGAAATCGCATGTGAAGCCATTTGGTTCTGGACTTCTATTTCCTGGGAGTTTTGATTACTGTTTCAATTTTAGTGCTGTCTTTCAAGTTTTCTAGGAATTTATCCATTTCTTCCAGGGTATCCAATGTGTTGTCATATAGTTTTTCATAATATCTCTTATAATTGTTCATATTTTGTAGTGTTGGTTGGTTTTTTTTCTACTCATTTGTTATTTTATTTCTTTGGGTCCTTTCTCTTTTTATTTTGGCAAGTCTGGCTAGGAGTTTATCAAATTTATTGATATATTTAAGAACCAGCTTCCAGTTTCATTGATTCGTTCTTTTTTTTTTTTTTTTTAGTTTGTATGTCATTTACTTATGCTCTAATCTTTATTATTTCCTTCATTCTGGTGGCTTTAGGCTTCATTTTTTGTTCTTTTTCTAGCTCCTTTAGGTGTAAGGTTAGGTTGTCTATTTGAGATTTTTTCTTACTTCTTGAAGTAGGTCTGTATTACTATATACTTCCCTTTTAGGACCACTTTTTCTGCATCCCAAAGATTATGGACTGTTGTGTTTTCATGTTAATTTGTTTCCACTTTTTTTATTTCTTCTTTTCATATTCTGGTTGACCCATTCATTGTTTAGTAGCATGTTGTTTAACCCCCATGTATTTGTGGTCTTTCCAGATTTTTTTCTTGTGGTTGATTTCTAGTTTTATAGTGTTGTGGTCAGAAAAGGTACATGGTATAGCTTCAATCTTCTTGTATTTGTTAAGGGCTGTTTTATGGACTAATATGTGATATATTCTGGAGAATATTTCATGAGGCATATTGTTCTTCTTAACATGACTTATACTCTTTGCATGATAGACTTATTTTACTGGCTATGCAGCTACATTAGAATGTGTATAATTCACTCACTATAATTTTTATAATTTATCAAAAGTTCTAAAATTAACAAAAAATACAATTTTATTTCTTTTCTTAAAAAATGTTTATTTACTTGAGAGAGAGAGAGAACAAGCAAGCAAGCAGGGAAGGGGCAGAGAGAGGGAGACAGAGGATCCAAAATGGGCTCTGTGCTGACAGCAGAGAATCCTATATGGGGCTCGTACCAATGAACCGTGAGATCATGACCTGAGCTGAAGTCAGATGCTTAACTGACTTATCAACCCAGCTGCCCCTACAAGGTCATTTCTAAAACTAAAATGCATCAATGTAACTACATGCTTGAGAAGTTTCTTGTTTCCCCATATTCCTTTGCCTATTTACTTAGGAGGGTACATGATACATTACTGTGATTTTATTTAAGTTTCTATTTCTTTATTTAGACTATGATCTATTTGAGAGAAAGTTCTGCATTTTAACCTTCTTTGACTGTCCAGAACTTCCTCAGTGTCTAAGTCTAAATTTGGTGCTCCTAACACGTGTGCTTAATGACAATGTGAATAAATGATCTGCATCCTACCACACTCTTCCTCTCCTTTTCTTCACCAAGGCATTCACCAAGGCATTCATTGCCTTGAATATCATGAAAGACACAATAGTCACCTTCTGTTAATCAATAACGTAAATTCATTTTTAATAAGTGAAGATATTCTAATATAGAAATTAAACCATCCTGAGACATACATTATTATCTCTAATTACTGATAAATGTAAGATAATTTTAAGGAATTCACCAATATGTAATCTTAGACTGTGAAAAAAACAGAAACAAATTTGTTTACTGCATATGTATAGACTTCAGTTTATAAGATTTTAATTATGAATTTAATGACATCATGAAATCTTGAAAGACATTAACAACCCAGAATAATTCAGAACTTTTTAGTTTTTGGTTGGAATGCAATTGGGACTACATTACACATTAATAAAATTGATTTGGTAATTGCTCAATCTACTTTTGGTTTTGTAGTAAATAGTGTGTGGAGCAAGACTCAGAGGACCTTAGAGTTCATTTATTTCAAGATTTGGAAAGACAGTCAGAAGAGGTAAAGGGGTTTTATAAAGATCAGGGTATTCTAAAAAAGAGACTTTACAGGAACCTGGTGCTGTTTCCTATTTTCTTTCTACTACACTTTTCTTTACTATTTTATCATCATATTCCTCTAGCCAAAAGATTATGGCCTAAAAAAGCATTTTTGATGTAAATATTTTGATGTAAAATATATAATGTATATAAAATACACTAATGTTAAGGGAAAAACTCAAACAATTCTTGCCTACGCATATACCTGTTTAACTACCACTTATCAAGATATGATTCTACCTCTTATATTTCTTCACACAAATAAGATATAGTCTTGACATAGTCTGATAAGTGGAATCAAAATCCCAATGGTGGAAAATAAGGTTTTGCTGATTTTGAAGTTGAAACGGTGGATAACCGCATATATAGCTAATTGGCCAGGAGTTTGGGAATGAAATTGCAGGGACAAACTCTATCCTGGGACATATTGCACCTGGCTCCACCAAGTGATGACCATGACCAACTTCTGTCCCTTGAATAACCATAGGTATAATCCTAGGTTTTAGGACTGGTTAGAATTTTCAGTTGGTGCCCACCAGACTATTCTAAAGAGACTGAGCTAGAGGAATAAGGGGATGTGAAGACCAGTCCACAGTCTCTGTTTTTAGTGTTGGAGTTGCTTGCCATTGCTCACTCTTTTCCCGCTCCATCCCCCTTCCACATCCTCTGACCCCACCTCACAGAAAAAGCTCCTTTTGAGAAAAGAAGGGCTGAACAGAGGCTGAGGCTTCACTGCTAATCACATTATAACTTATTATGCATCAAAGAGGTAATGTTATTGCAAGGTTTATATTTTCTACCCTAGAATGCCTGGAAAAGAACATTGTTGAGAGAGGTTTACTTTGTCACCAATCATTTCTAAGGGGAATATTTACGTTTGCAGTTTTCTTCTGAAAAAGAATTTCCAGACTGTAAGATTATTCCAGTCTCCAGTTACACACACCCACACCTCTCAATATTAAAACCTATATTTTTATTTACAACTATTTACAGATCTCTATCTATATAAAACATCATATATATAATACTAACCTCTGGAGTGATAAAGGGATTTAATTGCAACTGGTTGGAAACAGTGGGAACTAGAAACTAGTTAACTTTAATATTTTTGTCACTATCACTATTATTATTCTCTCTAATTTATAGATATTGGTGACTAACAGTAATACAGATTGTCTTGTGATATAAGTCAATAGGTAAACCTATTTTAGACTGTATAAATTCTCAATCCACAGTATAGATTATGACCTTGATATTGCCTTCTTTTGTGATTAGTTTGGCTTTAAAACCTTAGTTTTACATTTACAGTAAACATTTGCATACATTTTCAAATACAATAAATGTGGTAGCACAAGTGTTGACATATGTCAAGTACTGATGGCTATCTTCTTTTGCCCAAACCTCATTCCTGCTCAAGAGAGCAGGGAGGCTGATAACAGGGACATTTAGCAAGTGACTGCTACCTGGAAACTTGTGAAACCCTTACTTAATTACATGGTGAGTTGACTCTCTAACTTCAATTTTGAGTTCTTAGGTGATAGAATATACTGATAACAAATCCTTGGTTTTGTTAAGCTCCTATTTTTGTGACCTTGAGGTGACTGGATTGTTTTTGAAAACCTACTTATAAGGATGTGTTTTCCAAGTGGACAAAGACATCATGTAAAACTGATTTTACTTTACTGTATGTCTCCACATCTAATCACTCACCAGAGGAGGTAAGGATTAGGGTAATCCAAAAATGGTGCGAAGTCACAAATATCCATATCATGGAGCCAGGTGGCTGAGGAGGGGATATGTGCACACCAGGAAAACAGCAGGAGCTGATGATAGCTGGGAGATTGTAGCAAGTAAGGAGAGCAAGAGGGGACCTGAGGGATAGAGGTCTTGCTACAATGGGTGAATTTTCAGGAGTTTTAAAGAAATTTGATTTTAGGTTCCAATACTGTAGAGCTGGGTTTCTGTACTATTGTGCCTAATTGCAAATGCATTACAAATATATTCATGTCGCAACGTCTCTTTGACTTCAAGTTCTAATAAGTGTTGTTATTTTGTGTAGCTCTTTAGGTATCAACTTATTTTAAACACATATTTAAATAACCCCTGGAATAATGAAATATAAACAGTTCTCTTCAGTCAAACAGGGAGTTTTAGTGGCTGCATTTTTATCTCTGTTTACTTCTTTAGCATTCAAAATCATGCAACAGAATGCAGATAAACCAAAAACATCTTCAGTTATTCTAAATGTCTGTTGGCCTTAGTTTTTGAAATCTGAAGCTGGTTTTGTAATGCCCTTCAAGTAATTTGTGATTTCCCTCAAGAAAGCACTCATGCATACTATGGAGGCCACAAACTGGTCTGTCCATTACCATCCACATCACTGTATAATAGAAGGAAGCAGTGAAAAAAAAAAAAACCCCAAAAAAACAGTCTATTCAGAATGTGGACAAATGCCTCACAGAGAAAATGTCTGAAATATGGGTAAGCTTAAACTCACTGATTATATTTTGTATAGAATTGATTGGTTGTTCTTGGCATCATTTTTAGCCTAGAGAATTTCTTGTCAAAATTCCTATAGCCACCTCATTCCTGTTATTTGAAAAGATAGCTAGGAATATGCAATGTTTTAAACACTTAACATGAATGAAAAAGAATCTATAGTCTGTTTGCTAATTAGCAGGAGAGGGTCCTAAAGATTGAAATCTTGGACAGGTCTTCCCTACCCTTGGCCATTGACTCACCAGCATGTAAGCTTGCATTGTAATAAAGTAAAGCCACAGAATAAAACAGAATAATTAAATAATAGTACCTTATATTTAAGACTTTAAAACGCATGCATGTGTTCTAACCATTTGACCCCCCCAAATAATCCTAAGGGATGGGGTAGACTGGTTTTATACTATTTTGTCAAAAGGATCTCAATTCTGTTCTATCCAGGCAGAATAACAAGGTATATAACACAAGGGAGAAGAGTTTAGATATTTGCCATTCAGCGTCTTAATTTCTTCCTGATATCATTCAAATTACTAGGCTTTGCAGTCTGGTTCCATACAAATCTAACATACGGCTTGAGTATTCCAAATAAAAATAACGGAGTTTAAGTCCCTTGTGAGGAAGAATTGGATATAGGAGAAAAAGCCTAGAACAGTTCAGTGGTGCCACAGATGAAAAGAAAAATACTTTTATGTAGGCACAGAGCTATTTAGTTTTGAAATAGATCATTCAGTCTCAGGAAAAGTGGAGAATAAGAATTTTCAAAATCCTTTACCTTTCCACTGCCACTTTACTATAGTTGTGATCAAGTATCTTCTAGAAGTTTCCTTAAAATATTATCTACTTCCTCACTTCTTTGATCTTATTATTCAACAAGTCATGTAAATGATTTTTAGCAAACTCAGATCTAGATTTCTACACCATTATTTGTAGAGCACTCAATCATGGTCAGTGAATTGTCACGTCCCCCTTACACATCTATGGTGGTGCCAAAATTCATCTACTTAGCATCATTTGCTCTTTATTGCAATTTATTCTGTTTCCACTGTCAGATTAATCTTCCTAATAGATAGCCATCAGAGTACCACTGTTCTTTCAAAGAAATCACTTTGAATACTTGGAAGATAAAGGAAAAGATACTTGGTCTTAAAATCTTTGACAATCTGGTAGCAAATTAACTTTCCTCTCTTATCGCCAGATATTCCCAGAAACATCTTTTTTTTTTTTGGCAGTTTGGTGCACAAAATTTCCCTGCAATGAGTATGTTTTGTGCCTGCCTTCTTCTCTCATTCAGGTAAAAGAAACCTTCTTCCAATGGATGACCCCTTTCATAAAGATCAGGTTAGATCTTCCTCATTCACCACTAAAGATATGAGCTTATAGCCCAGACTAAGCCATAATATTATATTATTCAGATCACAATAATTAGTTCAGTGACAGATGATAGAATCAATCAAGTTTTCCAAATGTTACTATAGGAATTTTGTATGCATCTCCATAACTGCCTGTTTTCCTGACACTTGGGCAGAGCCTCCCTGAAAATAAAGCCAATGAATGGGAGGAATTGAGTCCCAGAGATGGAAAGAGTGACAGAATCTTAACCACACTATTGATGCCCCAGGATTCAGCAATGCCTTCATTTGTAGTTGTGGGACCCAATAAAAATCTTCTATGCTTAAGTTAAAGTTGATGTTGGTTATTTATAATCAGTGTTTTAGATTAATATTTCTTCCAAATTTATTTTGAACATTTATGTAATGTTCTTTTCTTCATACTCCTTCACCTTTGCTAGGAAAAAGTCCTCCCTTTCCTCTGTCAGAACAAACAAAAGTTTTCTTTGAAGACCCAGATATTTCCTTTGCACTGTATAGATTTCCCGGATCATCCCCAGCCAATAGACATATCTGAATCTCTTAATCTACCACTTTAATTGGTTCTCTCTTGAAATAACTTATGTGTTCAACAGATTTATTTCACTGTTTTTTAAAATTTATATATTTTGAGAGAGAGTCAGCTGGGGAGTGGCAGAGAGAGGGGGACATAAGGTCTGAAGTGGGCTCTGCACTGACAGCAGTGAGCCCGATGTGGGGCGTAAATTTATAAACCGTGAGATAATGACCAGAACCAAAGTTGGATGCTTAATCAACTGAGACACCCAGGTGCCCCTATTTTACTGTTATAAAACTTATATTCCCAACCATAGTTCAAGCTCTTTGCTGGAAAAAATAGTGCCATAACTATTATTTTGTAATTCAACAGTGTCTAAAATGGTATCTTGAAATAATATCTATCCTTTAAGAGACTCATGTCTAACTAAATACTATGAAAGAAAACCAGTCTTACTTGATTTGTTATTTAGGCACATAATTATTTCTCATTATTCAAATGTGACCACTTTCTATAATCTTAGGCATTCATAGTCATTAAAGCCTATCACTTGAGATAACATGCTTGGCATGGGAAATGTGAAGCTTCCATACAATTATTATGTGTGGTATCATCATGGTTATAAAGTTTTCTCTTCATTTTTCATCTCTCTCAAGGACATTCAAATTAATAAACAGGAAGATTTAGTTTGATATGAGCACATTAAAAACAAAAGACAGGTTGTGATTACTGTATTCTAATTACATTGAAAAACGAAATCTTGTCTTAGGGGTTAAACTAATCCATATATTCTCTATTATAAACCCTAACTGGTATTTATTTTGATGCATGTATGTGATAAGTAAGGAAAAGCAACATCAACAAAAGGTTAAAGTTTATTTAATACTTAATACTGTGATTGTTAAACATTATCACATTCAAAATGTAGTAGTAAATAATTAGGCTTGAAAATTGAAAAGAATAACTGGCTTCTGAAAACCATGGAGATTTAGAAAATTATTAGGGCCCCTGAAGGAAAACATGAGCATACGAGTTGTAGCAGCCTGCCTTACTGGGGACCTGCATTAAACGAGGCAAAGATGTTGGTGGAGACTTTTTACCACTCCCTCTTCAAATCTGTCAGCCTCCTTTGCCACTGTCCACCCTGAATAGTGATGGAGTCCAGTCGGGGCCTCGGGGAGGTGCTTCAGGAAAGTCCTGGCTTCTCTCTGGCAGGGACCTGCGGGGCTGCCACTACTACCTGCTCAGTAGACAGTTAGGAAACCCCATGTGAAGCAGGTAAAGGGAGGAAAAAAGGGTGGAAGGAAAAAGAAGTATATCGTCAAGAAAATACAACATTCACTGAATCAAATGTAAGAAAATGCCTAATTTTTTAAACATTTGTAACTCATTCTGCAATGACACTTCTTTATCAGACCTTATTTCCTCTTTCTTGGGGACTATTGGAAGACTGATTGCATTTCTCAGCATCTGTGGATGTCAGCTGCTACCATGTGACTGATTTATGGACAGTTTAGGGTGAGTAGAAGTGACAGATGTCCCTTCCAAGCAGAGCTCAATAAAAGCAATAATCACCCCTCATGACAATCCCTCACATTTTCCTCATGTTATCAACATAATGTGGAAAAGCATGGGTTGCATGGAAGCTATCTGGTAAAAGGGAAGGGAAAATAAAACAGTCCTTTTGATTCTATAACTGTTTTTCTATATACCTGGTCAAATTAAAGTCTCTGTAGGTTAGTATAAAACCGATTGAGGAGTAGCACTCATTAGAATATTATAAAAGGAAAATATCTTAGTTTCTCGGGAGACCGTGCAAACAGACTAGCAATCAGTAATACTTATTTCTCCTTCTACCTTCTTGCTTTCTTACAGAGTTAGTCACCTAAAATGGTCATGTGAAACTCTATGACCTTACTGAGTTGAACAGACAGAATCTTTCTCTGACATCTAAAACAGGCTATATACTTACAAAACTAAAAGTTAATGCCATGAGAAGCTGGATGGTACATGATTATTTATAATAAGCTGCCTTCTTATTCATTATTAGTTTTGTGGATATGATTTCAGAGATTCTATTTTAGCTATGTGAGGTCTTGTAACAGAGCCCATATATATAATGCAAGAAATCTGTATCTTATTTGGAGTTTATATCTACTTTTATCACCAGAAAAATACATGAGTTTGGTGAATACTTTTGGAATATGTTTATTCACTTATTAACTCATTTAGCAAATATTCATTGCACACCTCCTATATGGAAGACCCCATCTGTGGCATTATAGGTAAAGCAGTGAGCTAAAATTAGCCAAGAATCCTACTTGCAGAGAATTTGCATCTTGCTGTGAGATGTGGCTTTTGAAAATGGGCAAGGGTATAAATAAACAAGCATGCCTGGAAATGAACGTGAGTTCTCAAGCCCCGTGGCGCTGATTGTGGAAATGCTTTAGTGAGTCTGAGTCTGTGTGCACTTGTTCATGTGTCCGGACAGTAGGAGCCCCAGTTCATGATAGAGCTGGGCTGGAAATAGCCTGCTTAGCGGAGCAATAGCGTGTTGGAGTCTAGAGACAGCTTTTAGTTGCATGTCTTCAGCTTAAGAGAATTAGTACCTTTTCCAGAAGAAATAGGGAGTACTGGGCTAATGCCTGGGTCACTCAGGTGCAAATCATTTAAGAAAGCTTGTACTGGATGTCTCCGCTCCATGCCATACTTTGAGCTGTGTTGAATACAAATGTAGTGCATCACATATCACATGGTGCTTGGGATCAGAAGATCTGTGTACCAAGGCTCATGTGAGTACCAAACAGTAAACATCTACGTAACCTTGAGACTTCTCTAGGTATCATTCCCACCACTTAAGTATCATTCTAGTATTGCACAGTACTTGCAGTTTGCAGATCATGCCAACATCCACTTCCCTCCCTCAAAATTCAGGCAGGCCAATGTGGTTGCTGATTACAGGACATCTGGTGAGCTTCTGGCCTCCACTCCCTGTCAGTTGAAACATCCTAAACAAGTGATAATGTTTGTGTCACTGTCCTCGTCATAAAATGGAATATGATTCTGGTAAATTTTTAATTTTAATTTATTTATTTTAATTTCTTTTAAGGTATATTTTTGAGAGAGAGACAGAGACAATGAAAGAAGGAGTCATAGAATCCAAAGCAGGCTCTAGGCTCTGAGCTGTCAGCACAGAGCCTGATGGGGGGCTGAAAGTCACCAACTGTGAGATTGTACCTGAGCCAAAGTAGGACGCTTAAAGGACTGAGCCACCCAGGTGGCTCTCTGGTAAATTTCTTTAAAGGTTTATAAGGATTAAATGAAATAAACAGGAAAATAACACTCTTCAAGTATTCAAAAACATATGTTACATTGATTATTTACTTTCAGGTTGTGAGCAGGGAAGTAGTGAAAAGGTATAGAAAACTGCATTAAAACTATGCAAAATACCTTGGGATGCCTGGATGGCTCAGTCGGTTAAGTGTTCAGTTTCGGCTTAGGTCATCATCTTGCAGTTTGTGAGTTCGATACCCACATTGGACTCTGTGCTGACAGCTCAAAGCCTGGAGCCCACTTCTGATTCTGTAGCTCCCTCTGTCTCTGCCCCTCCCCTGCTCATGATCTCTCTCTGTCTGTTTCTCAAAAATAAATAAACATTAAAAAATTTTAATAGAACTGCAACAATTTTATTAATGCCACATATTATGTAATTTGGTTACAGAAAACCAAAGTGCAGAAGTATTAAGTCACATTTGGTTCTCTTAGGCACATCTACGTTCCTCAAAGTGATAGTAAATTAGTATTCCCTACTATCTAAGAATTGCCCTGTTCTCTAGTTTCTGAGTTCATAAGACCCTTCTTCATGATTTGTTTGCTAATTTTAATATAGCATTTTTCAATTTATTTATTAGTTTTCTTTAGATTTGCAGGTAATATCAGAGTAGTTTGCTGATTGAGAAACTAATGAGTTTCAATTTGCCATAAATGGGTCTTGAAAGGTTCAGTAACTACAAATGTCTGATTATAATTGCTTTCATTGCAGCAGCTAAGGTAGATGATTGAAGATTAAATTTGCTGAAACCCCCTAACAACAACCTAGTGATTTGCAGTTGGCTAGGTGGTAATATGTCACATTTGTAGATGGTTAAAATTCCACCTTCTTGGAATTAGAGACTTGTAGTTCCGGGGGCCTTCCAGGAGCTGCTTGGAAACCTGTTCTTTAGCTTAGTGACCAGAAAGGTGAGGCCCAGAGTTATTGTGGGACACAGAAGTATTGTGGAAAAGGTGGAGATGAGAACCAAGATAAGTCACCTTGTCACTGGTCCATTCAGGAGAAGCAATTGCATCAGAGAAAGAGGCAAATGCAAAGGGACACTGACAGACTCCAGCTTCACGAAATGGAGGCTGTGAAGAAGCCGTTCAGGAAAGAAACAGTAGTGGAGAGTACAAATAATAGAAATTGAGTTATTTATTATAGGTAAGATGCCAACTTTTACTATATATTTGTTTTATAATTTGTTGTCTTTTCAAATGTCTTATGACTCACCTACCAAAGTATACTTCGTGGAAGTCAAGTTGGAGATAAGGACATGACTGTCTTCACACCATAGTAAAAAGGGGATAGTTAAGCCAGTGTAGAAATGGGTAAAAATAAGAAGATGGGTCCAGAGTGGATATCTGTTCCATGAAGCAGTCACACACTCATGACTTATGTCATGAAAGACAACTGCCTCTGTCTGTATCATATCAGACTGTTGAAGGACTTGGGGATGGGCCACTTCCTGTCAGAGGCAATTGTAAAGCTCCTGTTCCATCCACAGGCCCTCTGTCTCATCTTCCATATGAATGACAGGGCCTCTGAGGGCCCAGAAGAGGGTGGATCCACATATGAAAGAGTCTGGGTCCCCAAATGGCCAATGGCAAGAAATAACCAACATGTCAATCCACTGAGAATCAGAGGTTACCTACTGAAAAATTAGCAGTAATTAGTGACACTATTTTAAATCTAATATCACATAATCTATCAGGTGTTATTTTGAGAGACTATTATAGTCCCCAGTTAGCAAGATATTTTATTAAGGTTTAGGCAAGATCCTGCTTGATTCCTAGTTCACATTCATTTTTGTTTGCCATAATTACAATAGCTCAAAATGTTTCTCCATCGTACATGCAACCACATTCTTGGGATTGCAGGCTTCTACACATGTGAAGAAATTCACAGACAAGATGAAAATAGGTGAGGAGACTGTTGATTCACAAACCTTTCTCTTTTGAGGCCTGTATCCTTGTAGGATCCATTTCACTTTCATTGGTTGGAGCCCATGCATGTCTGTGAAGCCATGAGAACCAGTCTTTGTCCAAGACTGTCTGTGGAGAGCCCCAGGACCCATCGAGGTCAGGGGTGAGGTCCCATATTGTAAACAAAAGGGTCAAAGAAAACTATACCTGCGTGGTGTGACACCCTCGCTCTGCCTCCTCCAGGATTTACTGTCCTGCTCTTACGTTGGCAGGATCTGGCCATGTGCATCAGTCCAGAGGAGACAATGCCCATCTGTGAGGAAAGAGACTAGCTCCAGAGACGAGACCCTGGATGCTGACCTGTTGATGTCTGACAGAGAGGTTCTCATTACCTACCAATTCACTCTGCAAGCTTGGACCACATAAAATAATTTCATATCAGCATTTACTGCCTTAAATTCTCATTTTTAATTTCACTCATTCTTAATGATGGAAGCACGTCACTGTCTTGAAGGAATCCAGAAGGAATGGTAATAACACAGGAGAAAAACCTGAGTTCAAAATATACCTATTATTATAGCCCTCTCAGAGATAACAGGCAGAGTTGTATCTTATTTATGGGAAAATGATGCTCTAGAAAAACTAGAAAACAAAAAGAAGGTGGAAATTTTTAAAAGTACAGCACTTAAATGTATAATGATATAATAAAAAATAATAAAAGGTTTAGAAGATAAAAATAGAAATCTTCCAAGAGAAAAGTAAAAAGATAAAAATAAGAGACAAGTAAGAATAGAAATATCCAATGTCTGATGAACAAAAACTTCCAGAAGAGAGAAAAAGGTAAAGTTAACAAGGACTTATCATAGGAAGACATCCCAGGACTAGGAGAGGAAGAGGGAGGTGAGAAGGGCACTCTGTGTCTGGCACAATTAACAAAAAGCTACATTGAAGAATATAAATGAGCAATATAAACATAGTCTGAAGGCTGCTACATTCTGGATGGCTGACACTGGGAATCACACTTTTCAGGAGAGATCTGATGGTTACTCTCTCAGTAAAGTCATCAAAATCTGCCTCCTGGAGCGAGATGGGTTGATACAGAATGTTTTGTGATGAACATCACATCTACACATCAGCTATTGAATATTCCTGCCAAAAATACTTAACCTGAATTTAACTATAAGAAAATATTCAGATAAATTTAAAATGTTAAACACTGTACAAAAAAAGTAGAACTTTTCTATGAAAAGAAAAACACAAAGAGAACATGTTAGATTTAAAAGAGAGAGAAAGAAATCGGTAAGCGTTGATGTCCTGATGCAGTGCCCTGTTTGACCAGGTGCTGGGATTAAAAGTGAGCAATAGCAACAGAAAATATAAGTTATGGACACTTTAGGGATAATTTAGGAAAACTGAAAATGGACTAGGTGTGAGGTAATATCGTGCAGCTTCTAACTGTATCTCAAGTGGTCCTGAGGTCACAGAGGGACCAGGCCCTAATTCCTCTTTAAAAATACTGGAGGATGGACACTTAGGACGAATGGATCAAGAAGATGTGGTTTATCTATACCATGAATAGTACATGGCAATGAGAAACAATGAAATCTGGCCATGTGTAGCATCATGGACGGACCTTGAGGGTGTTATGCTGAGCGAAATAAGTCAGGCAGAGAAGGACAAATACCATATATGTTTGCACGTATAGGAGGATTAGGAGGAACTTAATGGAGAACCATGGGGGAGAAGAAGGGGGGAAATAGTGAGGGACAGGGAGAGAGGCAAACCATGAGAGACTCTTGAATGTTGAGAACAAACTGAGGACTGATGGGTGTGGAGGGGAAGGGGGAGATAGCCATGGAGGAGGGCACTTGTGGGGATGAGCACTGGGTGTTATATGGAAACCAACTTGACAATAAACTATTTAAAAAAAAAAAAAAAAAAAAAAAGAAAGAAAGACACTTTTATCACATAACAGCCCAGGTTTTTTTTCAGACAACTGAAATTGTTGGATCTTTACAAAAAAAATTCTAGTCATTTTTTGTCAACAGCCTGCATACTTTTATCATATAATAAAATCCATATTTAAAAAAAATACTGGAGGAAAGTCCTGATATCTGAAACTTACTTTCAAGTGGTTTAGAAGGAAAACGTAAGAACGAGTTATATACAAAGAGGTCACATTTACACAAAGTAAAAGTGGCTGTGGGTTAGCTACATGGAAACCAAGGTCATCTTGAAATGAATTACTAATATGTTTATTATACGTGTTTAGATTTTTCTGATCAGGCGCTGGTACTAGGACATGAGTGTGAAAATTCTGATAAATTTCTGCCTCTACTATCTTCAAACATATTAGCCCTTCAAAAAAGAAAAACGAAAACACACAAAAGCTGAAAAATGAAAACAAAAGCGTGTCAAATTCAGTCTATAGTTTATCTGTAATACCCTACATGTTCAGAAATGTTTCTCACATTTTGCTTTGTGTGTTTTTTGTTTTGTTTTGTTTTTTACTTTGCATTAACAGAGAAAGTTTTATGAAGAAAGGCAACTCTTTAGATTAACAAGATTCATTTTCTTTGGGTTGTCATAACAGTATCACAAACTGGGTGGTTTATAACAACACAAACGTACTCTCTCACAGCCATTAGGTGCCTGACATGCAGGTGTTGCATGTGAGCTGAGGGCTCTGTCCTCAGCCTCTCTCATAGTTTCCAGCCACCCTGCATACACCCTGGCACCCCTTGGCTTGTCATTGTATCACCCCAGAAACACAGCAGTTCCCCTTATTCTAGGGACAGAGTCCCCAAGACCCCAGTGGATGTCTGAAACCATGGATGGCACTGAACCCTAGATGCACATTTTGTCCTGTACATACACACCTATGATAAAGTTTAGTTTATAAATCAGGTACAGAAAGAGATTAACAACAATAACCAGTAACAAAATAGAATAGTTATTACCACACATAGTGATGACATTTATGTGCATGTGGTCTCTCTCTTCCTGTGACTGAGGTGAGGAGGTACCTGTGTGGGGGATGGAGAGAGGTGTTGGAAGCAGGTGGGGGATGAGTGTGAGACTATCGCTGACCCCATCATCCATCAGCAGGAGGGCACCTGCTTTGGGGCCAGACCGGTACTGATACCCTGGGAAACATGACCTAGATAAGACAGGACAGCTATATTCCTGTCTTTCCCTAAATTATTTAATATAAGCAATTACTATTGTTAACCTTGGACAACATTGGCTCATCTGCTGGTTTTGTATAGCACTTTGAGCCCTACTTCTCCTGCCCCCACACTGAGAAAGGATAATGTTGTACTGAAACTCACCTACCATCTGATAATTTTTCAGCAAATTTAAATTATAATGACTTAGAGCTTCAGTGCCTTAAGTAAGTCTCGTTATTTGATCAAAACAAAATTTTCCAAGGTTTCGTTAAGCTTAGAGGTAATGTCACCTAGCAGTTGCTCCATTTTAACCAAACATACATTTATTTCCTCTTTATTTCCTACAGTTCTTGCAATGTGTGGCTATTGTTGTTTTGTGTTAAATTTTGTAGGTTGTGCGTAATGACTTAGGTTGTTCCCTCCATCTAAAACCTTGACTCCTATGTTATTCCTAGTTTGGGAAAAGTGTTACCTTGTAATGATGATATGGGCACTCCGGGGCCTGATTTACCAGGGCCCCGTGCTTGAGGATGTATGAAGACATTGTGCAGTGTACAGTATTTATATTAGAGCCTTCAGAGGCCTATTCCACGCCAGGGCAGGTGGCGTTTCCACAGGGAGGACATTTCACTTGTCAGATTAAGCCCGGTCCCTTCCATTTGATTTACAAAGACACTAAGCGACCTGAACCATGATCATTCAATCTATGAAGAAATAACAGCCTCGAACATCAAAGTCACTTTTAATTTTTTTAAATAACTTTGCAACAGGACATCATTGATTTACTTTTAAAAAAGACAACAAACTTGATATTTTATATGATTAGCTTATCAACGTATATGATCAACAAAATCGGGACCTAAACACCTCTGTTTGTCATAGTTTGTTTGGTGCCTCCATTATAGACGACAGACATGCAGTAACACATCCAACATAGCTCCTAAGGGTTTCTTAAGAGTCTTCATTCACATTTACATTTTCTAAAAACATAAAAAACTGCAAATTTCAAAATGAGTCTTATAGTTTTCATTCTCTTAACTCGTTATTATATTTTATCTTAGCCACCAAGAGCCTCTATACTGTGAGTAATGCTAATCTATTTCCCTGAAAATAACTTTTACAGTTCCTTCCGCAACTCGCTCTGTGGTAAGACAGGCAGCGGTGGCACTAGTGTTTGTAGTCCTTGAGAAGATGGTGATGGAGGGCAGCCGGAAGGTTAATTAGGGGAAGCTTAATCTGTGGGCAACAAGTGTAATTACCGTTATTCACAAAATCAAAACTTGTTTCTTTGAATTGCTCTCATAAAGGCTCACGAAGCCCTGGAGATTGGGTGTGTTGGCATTACGAACTCCTCATTTAATTGTAGATGATACAACTATACAGGAACGTTTCCCGGATCAGACCATAAAGAGATTCTGGCCTTGCTTCTACTTTCACCGAAGCTCAGGGCCAGGGATCCTGATCTGGTATCTCATAAACTAACAACCCATTGGTCAAAAATGTAAAATCAAGCTCACAATCCCATTACAAGTTATTTTATAGATAATTCTGTGTCTCAGTTCACTATGTTGGCAACCATTATTAAAGTTCCAGAGTTCAGTACAAGTTCATGTTAGCATGTTAATGTTATATAATCCACAATTTGGCATTTCCCCACGACTGTGTATTCTTGCATCCCTAAACATCACACTTGAGAAAACCCTCAGAAAGATTTGAGTATAAAAGACTCAAAGCCGTAAAGTCCTTCCTGTCAATGAAATAGCAGTTTCTTATCATTCTTATCCAGCAACACAGTACTAGTGCCTTTAAAACAAACAAACAAACAAACAAATATATTTTAAATCTGCTAGAGAATTAAGTATTTTGATTATTCTGGGTTTTGTGGGGTTTTTTGTGGTAAAATTTAAGATTTTAAAATTGTTTTTATTTGAATATAGTTGAAGCACCAAGTCACATTAGTTTCAGGTGCACAGCGAAATGATTGGGCTTGTCTCCAAATTATGCCGTGCTCACTACAAGTATAGCAGCTGTCTGTCACCTTATGGCTCAATTACAGCATTGATTACATCCCTTATGTTGTGCTTTTTATCCCAGTGACTTACTCCTTCTGTAAAGGAAGCCTGCGCCTCCCTCTTCCCTTCACCCATTTTGCCTACCCTCCCTCACCTCCCCTTGGTGACCATCAGTTTGTTCTCTGTATTTGTTTTCTGTATTTATAGGTCTTATTCTGATTTTTGTGTGTTTGTTTATTCATTTGTTTTGCTTTGTTTTTCAGATTCCACATATGAATGAAATCATATATTTGTCTTTCTCAGTCTTATCCATGTCATTGCAAATGGCAGGATATCATTCTTTTATGGCTGCGTAATATTCCATTGTATGTATATACCACATCTTCTTTATCTATTCATCTATCGATGGACTCTGGGGCTGCTTCTGTATCTTGGCTGTTGTAATAACACTGCGATAAACATAGGGGTGTATACATCTTTTAAAAATAGTGTTTTCAGGGGCACCTTGGTGGCTCATTGGTTGGGTGACCAACTCTTGGTTTCACCTCAGGTCATGAACTCGTGTTTCGTGGGCCTGAGCCTCGCACTGGGCTCCACATTGATGGCTTAGAGCCTACTTGTGATTCTCTCTCTCCCTCTCTCTGCTCCTTCCCCACTTGCCCTCTTTGTCTCTCTTGAAATGAATAAACTTAAAAAGTTTTTTAAAAATAAAATGTTTTATTTTATTTGGGTAAACATCCAGTAGTAAAATTACTGAATTACATGGTATTTTTTAAGATTTTAGTTTTGTAAATAATCTCTATACCCAACGTGAGGCTCAAACATACAACTTCAAGTTCAAGAGTCCCATGTACTGACCTAGCCAGGTGCCCTAAATAAGGAAGTTGTACTTTAAACTTTTAGAGGAACCTCCATACCATTTTCCATATGGCTGCACCAGTTTGCATTCCCACCAGCAGTGGACAAGGGTTCCTTTTTCTCCACATCCTCGCCAAAACTTGTTATTTCTTGACTTTTTGATTCTAGCATGTTAAGAATCACCTGTACCATCTATATGGGCTGTAAGGAAACTGTATAATACCAGGGTTACATATGAGTTTTAAAGCTGTTAGAGTAAAATAAGGGGGCTATTTTTAGATGTCTAAATTGCCTTTCTGGGGAGTGGCTCGTAATAAATTTGTCACTTTGGGGCTAGCAGGAGTCATAGGACAGAGCTGAAGTGTTCTCATATCTCACTTCGCTGCCTCCACAGAAACCCTTTCCATTTGTCTCCTACTCCTTGCATCTCAGATTGGCCACAGGGACAACAAGATTTTCTGGATTTTACCTTAGCATCAACTCATAAGCAGGTTTAGAAGCTTCATCTCCCTGCCCACCACCCCAGAGGATTCATTAAAATATTTTTCATCTAAAACTATCCTCTCTCTTTATTTGACATCAGGCATTATGATAGCAATAGGTGACTGTTTCATTGTTTATTATGATATAATATGCAATATTAACATTTATAATTGGATTCTTTTATAATGGGATGGTTTCTGTTTGATCCCTCATTCTTTAATTTGCTAACATATACTGATTATCTTTACATATGTGACATAAATACATGTTTCCATAAATATAACATGTGATTAAAATGTTAAAACTTGATGCACTTTGTTTGCTTGATCTTCTTCTGCACAACCTTTTCCCCTTCTTCAAGGTCAACCAGGTAAGTCACTATTCATGCCTCAGTGTCATTATTTATACTTATAAAAATGCTATTTGCCTCTTTATTATCAGCTACATTTCTGTGCCTTTAGGTAGGAATTTAGAGTTTAAGCTACCCAGTGCTTGGTGCTTTGTTACCTAGCAAACTACTACCAGGGAGGGCACACTAGTGTTTTACCACATGGTCATTGTGGACATTTCATTGTCCCAAACCTGGTCACGTAGCCACGCCTCACTTCAAGATGTATTTCAAAACACTATCTTGAGTGAGGAAAGAGTGACCAGGCAGAGAAATACGTGTTGGTGGGAATATGCTACATTTGGTTTTTTGACATGCAGGGTCAGGTGTGGACAGGATGCAGGAAAGAATTCCAGATCTCCTACCCCCTGTCTCTCCAGCAACACTACCTGGTAGTCTGGGATGAGCTCCATCCGGTCCTTCTTCCCCATCCGTTCATTCCAGGAGGAGGCTAAGCCTGCTTAACTTTCCTACACATCCATGTTCTTTCTTCAAAATGGGGTTTCTAGTATGACCTCATGGAGTTTCTGTGGGAAGAATCATCACACACTGATTCTTCTCACACCCCGTCTTGCTTTCCATTGCCTCCAGTTCACGCTCCCTGCATGTGCTAAGTGACCAAACCAGCCCTACTGCATCTGTCTGCTTCTTGGTCTTAAATTATGTGTTGTTTCTTCTGTTTTTGGTCAGGACTTATCACTTCTTATTTGTGCTATTGATATTGGGCTTCCACATAATCTTTCCTTTTATCTTTCACATCATTTCCAGTCTAATGTCAAGAACACAACTATAAATACCAGTTGCCATTTTTAATATTTCAAATGATGTTTTGTGAAATCCTGAATTCAATACACACTCTTTTTTGTGGTATAACATAAAGACCTAACGTTATCTCCTTCTTCTCTCTCACATACAAGTTGTTCTTTCAAAAGTTTAGATGATGTGGTATCTGGGTGACTCAGTCACTTCAGCATCCAACTCTGGATTTCATCTTAGATCATGATCTATAAATTCGTGAGATTGAGCCCCACGTTAGGCTCTGTGCTGATAGGTCAAAGCCTGCTTGAGATTCTCTCATACTCTCTCTCTCTCTCTCTGTCTCTCTCAATAAATAAACTTTTTTTAAAAGTTTAAATAGTTTGTTTAAATTTATCCAGTCTTGGTGTGGCTACCTCTAGTAGCAAGAGCTACTATAAATCTCTGATGGTAGCATTCACACATTATGTTAAGTAAATATTTAGCAATCTTCTTTTCCAAATTATCTACCAAAGTACGAGCTCCCTAAAACTTTCAGACACTTTGAGTTATTCTAAGTGTATTTGGAATTATATTATAGTCATATGAGTTTTAATCTACTTTTTAAATTTATAATGTTGAAGTAATTTGAAATGTTCTTTAATAGTCATATAGCTAATGAATATGCAGTATAGTGAGATTGTAATGCAGGAAAACACACAGGAATAGGGGTGCCTGGGTGGCTCAGTCGGTTAAGCATCCGACTTTGGCTCAGGTAATTATCTCTTGGTTTGTGAGTTTGAGACGCAGGTTGGATTCTGTGCCCTGGAGACTGCTCTGGATTCTGTGTCTCCCTCTCTCTCTGCCACTCCCCTGCTCATGCTCTGTCTCTTGCTCTGTCTCTCTCTCCAACTCTTTCAAAAAGAAATATAAAAAAAATTAAAAATACACAGGTATAACTATCATTAATATAGTAATATATTTTTTTTT
>NW_024082009.1:378697-387655 GCF_003009895.1 Hyaena hyaena | reverse complement strand
AAAAAAAATAAATAAATAAAAATAAAAATAATTATGAGTGTTCTTATTTTCTTCTCCAAATGTGAAATGGCACACAGACAAAGAAGAAGGGGCTAAGAAGTATCTGAATAACCAAGAGGTGATGACAGTGCAAGGAATGGGGGTCTGGCGAACAAACAACTCATGAGCAGCCATGTTGAGGGAGTCTAGACATAAAATGGGTAGAGGAACATGGTCTTTTTATACACTGATGTTTTAATGTATGCTTACTGGATAAGCTAATTACGTATTTCATAATCATACAATGGTCACAAAATCTAAGTTTCCAAGTATTAGTTACTTAGTATCTGTTGAAAGGAAGAGGGAGGGAGAAAAGGCAGAAAATACAAATTTTAACAAGATCTCAAGGAAAGATTCAAAAGTGTGTATAGCTTAATGAAAGAAATTGCATATTATACACTCATTAAATGTTTCTAAACAATCCTTTTGATGGTATTCAAAAATAAAGTTAGTTACCTATTGTATCCACTCAATAAGATGAAATACTAACTTTGTAAATGGTGTGTCAAGTAATATGAAGAAGTGAAGTCAGAGAAAAAAAAAGTGTCCTAGACTGTGGTGTCCAACTTAATTGCTGACATTTCTGTAATAGTTCATTTCATTTTAATCCATTAGCTACTACTAAATTAGAGGCATCTAGAGAGGTTTCATGCTACTATGGAAATACAGAAAATATGATTAATTAGGGCTGTGGTGAAAAACAGAATGGTGCCTACCTTCTCAAGGAAGTAGTGTCTTTCAACAATTTACTTATCCATTTAATAAACATCCCATTTTTAATCTCTTAATCATTTGCCATTTACACTTGTTTTTTCCTTCCAAGACATCAGCATCTGTTGATTTTTTAATTTTGGATTTCATCAATATGTTTCACATTAAATCATTAGTGTGAACCCCTAATTTTATATTGCTCATTATTTCTTAAGTACAATCAGTTTAAGAGTTCATCATAATCATGGTAAGAGAGCTACTATTACTATGGTTCTCTTCTCTAAGAGAAGGTTTATAAACAAATTCTTGCTTGAATAACAAGATAGGTTTGAACACCAAAGCTATTATAAATCAAGATAGCAGGAACATGCTCTCAGAAAGTCATGAGCGGAATATAACATAAGTTAATCAGTCATATTATTATTAGTTTGAACACCAAGTATGTTGATGGTCTATACAAAATCTAGGGTGGAAAAAAATCACAGAGAAAGACATGTTAATGTGTCTCTGCCAATTGAAACGGTAAAGAATTCCCATATGCCCTAGCCCCTCCCATCTATTAACAGATTAGTGTGGTACATTTGATACAGTTGATGTGCCAATATTTATACACTATTACTGACTAAAGTCCACAGTTTACATATAGCTACATAAGGTTCACTATTCTTGAGTTTTTACAAACGTACGATGATTTGCAACAACTATTAGAAGAAGTACACAGCAGAGTTCCACAGCCCTAAAAATCTCCTGTGCCCCACTTCTTCATTCCTCCCTCTTTCCTTCCCCCAAAACTGGCAACCATTAACCATTTTACTTTATCCAAAGCTTTGGCTTTGACAGATGTTATATAGTTGGAGTCATATAGTATATAGCCTTTTCAGATTGGATTCTTTCACCCAGTAATATAAACTTCAGGTTCCTCCAGGTTTATTGGTACCTGGATAGCCCATTTCTTTTTAGCATTGAAGAACAGATTTGGATCGTATGGAGGTACCAGTTTATCCATTCATTTATTGAAGCAAATCTATGGATATTTTCCATGTTTTGAAGCTAGCTACTTTATCCATATTAAAAAAAAGACACTCAATTTTCTTTTACTTGGTGTTAGTATGATATTATATATTCTCATCCTTTTAGCTTCTAACCTGAATTTACCATTATATTTAAAGTCACTTTCTGGCAAAGAGTACACGTTAGGCTTTTTGTTTTTAAAACAATCTAATAATCTGTGTCTAGACAGATTGCTGTGTTTAGACCATTTGTTTAATATAATTATTTAATTGATGTTTTGTTTTCTATTTGTACCCTTTTCTTTTTGTTCTTCTGTTCCTCTTTACTGACTTGTTTTGAACTTTTTAAGTATTTTCAATATTCCACTTACGTATGAGGCCATTTGGCAGTATAACTTTCTATTAACTGTATAGTGCTTGCTCTAGAGATGACAACATACATCCCCAACTTTCAGTGATACAATAATCTACTTAGAATATTGGGTTAGAATCTACCTAGAATATTTTATCACTTTCAGTAAAATACAGACTGATCACAATAAAGATCCCTTCACCTCCCCCTTTGGTATAGGTGTCACATATAATACAACTGCACACAATGAAAAACCATTAGACACTGTCATAAATTATACTTTCAACATAATACACATTTTAAAGAACTTTAGAGGAGAAAACCAGATTATATTGTTATTTCAATTCAACTATTTGTTCCTCCTTCATTCCTGATGTTCTAAGATTCCTTTTGGTATCATTTCCCCTGAGTCTGAAACAAGGTTTCTTTAGCATTGTAGAGCAGAGTGGCTAGCGATGAATACTCCTGGTTTTCCTTTACTGAGAATGCCTTTCTTTGCCTTCATTGCTAAAAAAGATATTTTCACTAGTTATCAAATTCTGGGTCAACATGTTTTTCCCCCTTTTTTCAGCATGTTAAAAATTTTCTTTTCTTCCACGGTCTTTTAGCCTCCATGACTTCAGACCAAAAACTGACAATCATTTGATTCACTGGTCCCTTGTGTACACTATGCTTTTTTTTCCTCACTGTTTTCAAGTTTTTTTTTTTATCTCTGATTTTCAACAGTTTTACTATAATGCATCTAAGCATGGTTTTCTTTGAACTGATACTGCTTGAAGTTCATTGAATTTCTTAAATCTCTAAGTTTATGTCTTTCACTAAATTTAAGTTTTCAGTCACTATTTCTTCAGTTATTTTTTAGCCACCTCTTTTCGCCTCTCCTGGAATTCGGATGCCATAAACTTTAGATTCTCTGACATTGTACCATAAGTTCCTAGGGCTTTCATTCTTTTTAATTTTTCTCTTTTCTTTTGGATAATTTCTATTGTTTGAGTAATTTCTATTGATCTGAAATTCACTCACTCTGTTATTTCTCTTCTTCTCTCAAGCCCATCCAAATTTTTTAAATTTCAGATATTGTATTTTCAGTTCTAAAAATGTCCACTTGATTCTTTTTTAGAGTTTCTATTACTCTGAGAACTACTATCTTTTCATTCATGTCAAAACTTATTCACCTTTACCTCTTGATCATAGTTACAAAAGCTACTTTAAATTCTTTGATAGAACCATTATTTCAGTCATCTCACAGTGAGAGTATCTGTTAAGTTTTCCTTTGAGAACTGGTCAGATTTTCCTGGTTCTCTGCATATCGAATACTTTGGGGTGATATTCTGGAAATGTTGAATTCTATGTTGGGAGTCTGTAGGTCCTTTAAAATCCTTTAGCAAATGTTGATTATTGTTTGTTTAAGCAATCAACCTAGTTAGACTCAGGACACAAATTCAGTCCTCCCTTCTGTAGGAGATAATTCAATTGTCAAATTAGGTTTTCATGGTCTCTGTTATTTGGTTCTTTAGGGGACAGTCTGGAACTTGAATGGTTTACCCTATGGTTCAGTTCTTAAAACCTTGCTAAGCCACTTTATGTTTCATCTGTGCATGTGCAGCTAAAGAGTGAGCTTGGGACTTGTATCAATTAATGCACACTTTAGGGAATCACCTTTTTTAGCTCTCTCTAGCTGCCAGGGTCCCCTTTTCCCAAACTACTGTGCAGAAGTTCAGGATTTCTTTCAGAACTTTTTTTTCATTTTTTTATAGTTTATTTATTTTTGAGATAGAGCATGAGCAGGGGAGGGGCAGAGAGAGAGGGAGACATGGAATCTGAAGCAGGCTCCAGGCTCTGAGCTGTCAGCACAGAGCCCACGCGGGGCCCATACCCACAAACTGTGAGATCATGACCTGAGCCGAAGTCGGAAGCTCAACCGACTGAGCCACCCAGGCGCCCCTTTCCGAATTGTAATGTTCTACACTGTTGTGACGTTCCATTGATTTGTCCCTCAAGACAAAGTGGCAAGAGAAAGGAAAGAAAAGTAACAGCCATGCCTCCACAGTCTCTAGACCCCAGGAACCTCTTTCCTAGTTCCTTTACACAGAAAGTGAGTTCTATCTGAGCATATCTTGGTGCCGGCACCAATGCCACCACTACTGCAGCCATGCAGTATTGCAAATAGGGCTGGCCTGAAGGTAGGGTCAGGAGAGAAAAACTGGGGGGTTGGGGGAGGGGGTGGAGGATGTCCTTTCATACCTACAGCTCACAGCAAGTTCTCTGTCTCAGTCCTCAGGCTAGAAAGAAAAGATTTCTCCTGGAGTGTCTTCAATATTGGTGTTCACTGAACCTCAGCCCCTCCACAAGTCAAAGCCAGGAAAAGGAAAGACAAAACAGAACAAAACAAAACAGTAAGTCACTGCTATATCAGTTACTACTCAAAGTTTGGCTTACCTCCCTAACCTACCTGCCATCATTTACTTTTCAGAATACTCAGCAACATTGTGTATTACTTCCAGAATTTTTAGCTATAATCAGTAGAGAAACAGGATGTAAAGGACTTAGTTCCTTCATTTTAACTAGCTCCACACAGCACTCTTTCCATTTTAAAATGCAACTGTTTTCCTTTACAGTATTTGGTACAGATACAAATATGGGCTGAGAGACAGTACAAGGCATTCCAATAAAATTAATAACAATTAAGTGCTAGGAATATTGGATATTGTGCCAGATGCTCTTTAAATAATATATTTAAAGGTTTCTAATTAAAGATGAAAAGCACATCTGTCAAAGTGACAGCAAAACACTGATCTATTCTAAGATACTATAAAAATAATCAACAGGAAACTCTAGACTTGGTTCATGCTTTCTTCTCCATCATTAATACTTAACAAATACTTCAAACTACTAGCACCAGGCTCTCAAGTACTGACCAGTGTGCTCTACCCAGCAATAACTACTTTGAAACCGCGTCAGTTGGCTCAGAATTGTGTGGCCTATGAAAACACAAAGCCACTTTTCAATGCAACAGTTTTCCATTAAAAAACACATTCAAAGAGTGTACTCTTCAGCTTCAACAAGATGCCTTAAATAACAAGAAATACACAAATAGCTAGCAAGGCAAGCCTGCTCACAGGGCTGGCTCAAATAACAAAATTCAACCCAAGTCAGGTCATTTGATTGAAGAGCTGTCCAGAACTGAGCACCAACTCTCAATGGAGGAAAACAGCCGTCTATTCAAAGTTAAAGTGTGTTAGGATAAATATAAAAAGACACATTATTGGACGGCAATGGACTTAAAACGGCATTTTTATAATGAACTTGGGTTATCTGTTTAGCAGTTTATAATTTTATGAGACCAGGATCGAGCTCTCCAGGTCTGACACATGTTTTTACATCCATTTCACACTGAGAAAGGGGCCTGAGTAGGTGGGCTTTAAAATCTCAGTACTCCTTTTTGTTTCCTCTTACCTGGTCAATTAGGTGCCTCTATTAAAGAAAAACTTTACCCCGGGGTGCCTGGGTGGCTCACTTGGTTGGACAGCTGTCTTCAGCTCAGGTCATGATCTCACAGCTCGAAGGCTTGTGGGTTCGAGCTGCCCCCTGCCTCCCCTCGGGACAGCTCAGAGCCTGGAGCCTGCTTCCGATTCTGTCTCCCTCTCTTTCTGCCCCTCCCCTGCTCTCCTTCTCTCTCTCTCTCAAACAGTTTTTAAAAAAACCAGAATCTACTACAACTAACTCTCTTGCTTCACAGAAGGGAAAACAGCCTCAGAGGGGTCAAGCGACCTGTCTGAAATCATGTGTTTAAGTAAAACACAAAAGCAAGCCCAGGACGCAGGATTTCTCATTTCCCATCCCAGGTCCTTCCACTAGTCCACAGAGGCCAACACCGCGAGAGTCCGGAAGAGGCGACGAGCACTGGCAGTCAAGACGCAGGCGGCCTAGGAAGGTGATTTTTAAAAATCTCCTTGTTCCCACCTCATCACCGTCCTGAAAAACAGCTTAATTTGAATCCATTTATAAAAGTAAATAAAAGTAAACGCGTGTTGCCATAAACTAAAATGAGGTCTTTTCCTTCTGGCCCACTCTTCTTCTTAACTGGCAGCTACCCGGAACTGCGCACAAGGAAGGGAGCGGAGGAACAGGCCCTCACACAGGCCAGTGCCTGTCTCGCCTCCACTTTCATCCCTCCGGGTGAGGAAGACTTTAGTTTTCCCCACAGGCTAAACACACCGCAAGCCTTTTCTTATTACATCAATAGCAGAAAGTATTCCAGACAATTCAGTCCTAAAAGCTGAACTGTCAGAAGCTAAGAGGAAGAAACAATAGATCCTATGTTGTTTCTTGTCCACAAGCAGAAACACCTGTAACAAGAACGAGGCATTGGAAAGGGCCAGAACCCAACTGATGGGCGGTGTGATTAGGTTTAAACCCTACAGCCAAGGACAGATCCTGCTTTATTCCCTTGACCTAACAGTGCAGTACGTTTAAGGAGAAACCTCCAAACTGAGGGAGTGACCTGCAGGCTAGACTTGTCTCAGGCAGTTACCAAAGACCAGTCCTGGAACTTAAGTTCCACGGTCTCATCCCAAGAGGCATATTTAGGCCTGGAGACAGGACATCACAACCAATTCGAGAAATGCAGCGCCTCCCAAATAATGCCTTTGCTCTGACAGAATAAGGAGACTATGTACCCAATGCTCAGACTGATTTCATCATACCAGGCTGTTTGCCTGTCTCTGGTTGCCGGTGGTACCAACACACACACACACACACACACACACACACACACACACACATCACACGCACGCACACACACACACACACACGCACACACACACACCCCCTTCCTCAACCTTCCACACCCTCTTCAACCTTCTACACCCTCACTACCACCTTTGGCTGTGATTTCATTCAGAAAGAATTCGGCAAAGACACAAAAGCAAACAGTAAGCAATTCCATTTAAATAAAGTCCTTCTATTCATCACTGCCAAGACTCTGAAGCCATTGCTCAGAAGTGTAACTTGAGTTTTACTTGAGTGTAACAGGTCTATAGTACCTACTAAATCCTTTACCCTCTCTTTACTTCGTTTCCATTCTTCAGAACTCAAATGGTTACATTCGTTGCATAGTACTTTAGAATATCAGAACAGTTTCTTCTTTAAAAAAAAAAAAAAACATGTGGCGCCTGGGTGGCTCAGTCCGTTGGGCGTCTGACTTTGGCTCAGGTCACGATCTCACGGTTCATGAGTTCTAGCCCCATGTCGGGCTCTGTGCTGGCAGCTCAGAGCCTAGAGCCTGCTTCAGATTACGTCTCTCTCTCACTCTGCCCCTCCACTGCTCATGCTGTGTCTCTGTCTCTCTCAAAAATAAACATTAAAAAAAATTAGAAAAAAAAACTGTTTAGATCCATGTGGCCTTAAAACCATTTTTTCCCTAAAAGAATGTTAACTCTAGGAGAAAAATGTCCACACATTTGTCCTTCCTTCTGTTCTTTCTCTTTCCAATGCTCTCATTCATTTATTCTATAAGCATTTACTAAATGTGTACTATGTGCCAGGACCTGTGATAGATCCTGGGATGGATACAAAAATAATACAACACTGACCCTATCCTTAAGGACCTCACATCTCAGAAGTGAGCAGAGTAAGCTAACACTACTAGACATTTACATATACCAATTACCCTTACGTAATGCTTTGTAATTTAATACTCATAAACCCCCGATGAATGCAGCTATATTTTCCCTATAATTAAAACTGAGAAACCGAGGGCTCAGAGGGTCAATAATTTATAACAGTTCATGAAATAATTCACATTACAATCAGTATATACATCCTTTATACAGTTCCACTGAGGCTGAAACATAGTGGATACATTAAAATTAAAATGCAATCATGATAATAACATTTTCTATGCATTTACTATCTGCCAGGTACTGTTATAAAAACTTTGTACACTTTGTCTTATTTGCTTTTCTTTAAAATGTTTATTTTGAGAGAGAGGGTGAGACCATGAGCAGGGGAGGGACAGAGAGGGAGAATCCAAATCAGGCTCTGCACGGTCAGCAGGGCTCGAATCTATGAGCCGGGAGATCAAGACCTGAGCAGAAATCAAGAGTCAGACCCTTAAGCCACTAAGCCACTCCGGTGCCCCTCATTTACTTTTCAAGCCAACTCCGTGCGACCAGGGTTCTTGTCACTATCTTGCAGCAGCATGGCGCGCTAGTTAAGGGACCAGTCTCTGGGGTTAATATAAAACACTGGGTTTGAATCTCACTTCCACAACTTTTCAGATCTAGGTGCTTCAGAAAGTTGTTTAATCTCCTTGCGTCTAAGCTCCCTTCTGTGAAATGAAAGACAGCATTACTGTATGGTATGAAAATTAAATGAGTTGATACATTAGAATGCAATGCCTAGGGGAAGAAATGTATTTCAGGAAGAAGAAAGAGCTCAATTTGGATGAAGCAGAAGAAGACATGATTCCACTTACATGAGGTATTTACTACAAATACATGGAAGTAGAAAGCAGAATGGTGGTTGCCAAGGGTTGAAGGGAGGGGGGATGGCGAGCTGCTACTCACTGGCCATAAAGTTTCAGTTATGCACAATGAGGAAGCTCTAGAGTGCTGCTGTACAACAGTGCACATTTACTTATCAATACTATCCAATACATTTAAAAATTTAAGATACTAGATCTCATATTAAATGCTTTTACCACAATAAAGTTGTGTGGGGTTTTATTTATTTTATAGAGACAAAGTGCATGAGCAGAGGAGGGGGGAGAGAGGGAGAGAGGGAGGGAGGGAGAGGGAGAGAGGAAGAGAGGACAGAGGGGGAGAGAGGGGGAGAGAGGGGGAG